>NC_087265.1:41797951-42000451 GCF_015220805.1 Pogoniulus pusillus
TGAAAATGATGCCTCTGTCTAAGGATGGATTAAACTTCAGCTACTGTTGCAAAGATTGTTTTTCATCTTAATAGGCTGCTCAAAACTAAGACCATAAATCTGTAGCTCTAAATTTGCACTTTCAGTCAACTAACAAAAATCTATGAGATGTACAGCTAGCTATTACTGATGCTGCAAGTTGTTGAAGATTGAGAGACATAAGAAATTAGATTATTTTAAAGTAATTTGAGCATTTGTCCTGGGGAGTCAGTAGAAAGGGGAGAGAAACTAGTAGAAACAGATCCCTTTATTTGTTAGCTGTGGCATATGCCAGGATCAATAGCCACAAAAAGTGGGTTGTTCCTTGCTATCCAGGAGTTTACAGAGTGTAGTGCTCTTTTCTGTCTGTTAATATTAGCTGCCCTAGCCAATGCTTGGTGGAGGGAGGGAAAAATAGAGCTATGACTAAAGGCCCCCTAGTTATTTTTGCATTTGATAAATAATCACTCTTGGAAGTCTCAGAAAAATACACCTCCACGTATCTACAAAGTTTTCCTCAGCACTTTAGATTGCAAGCATTTAACCTCTACCAAAACCCAAGTTATTGTCTCAAATGCCGCCTATTTCTGATAGATTAAATGCCAAACAGAAACCAAGAAACAGTGAAATGTTAATGGAGTACACCTGAAGCAATTGCTGCCTGTTAATGCCTTGACCTTGGAAAGCAATACACAAAAAGATGGCATCATAAAACCGTGCAATTCTTATGAATATGTATGTGCTACTTGATAATAATGAATGTGGTACAGCCATGCATGCACTACAAGATAATGTTGTGCCCTTTGTTGTCTACAGGTTGATAAAAATTAAAGAGTGGGTGGACAAGCACGACCCGGGTGCTTTGGTCATTCCTTTTAGTGGGGCCTTGGAACTCAAGTTGCAAGATATGAGTGCTGAGGAGAAACAGAAGTATCTGGAAGAGAACATGACACAAAGGTTAATTAGCATTCATTTTCGCTACACTTTATTATCAACTATTTCCTTGCAGTAATTTAATTGCTTGCGCTGATAGAATAATAAATGACAGAGTAATTACCATTATAAAGAGAGAATCTTCTCCTTTCTTTACCATGAGACAGAGTGAAAAGACTTATTTTAAATTAAGTTTTTAACTGTCATCTGTCATCTCTGTACAGTGTTTTAATTATAACATAGGTATTAGTTATGTATATTTTTGAGAAGGAATGATCACCAAAACTGTTTCGTCATCCATAGAGGATGGGGACAGTTGAGAAAATGTTGCCCTAATTTGCCTGAAGAACCATAATAAATTGTTTCAGTATGGAATTTCAGTCAAAGTTATGCTTTCATGACCCGGAGTCCTAAAAATTGCATGAGACCCAAAAGTGCTGCCTGATAGAGCGACTCAAATTTATTTGAATCTTCTTTCTGTAGCCTGCCAAATAAACAAATCAAAATACTGTCAGTGTGATTCTGCAGTAAAACAAGTAGATCTTCTGAAGAGAGTTCAGAGGAAAAGGCTACTGTGATTATTGCTGTGTTTAAAAGTAGACCTAGTGTCTTCAAAATACCTGACGTCTTTCTGTGTACATTGATTACTTGAGGCATTTAGTTGTTTCATGTGTGTATGTGGAATGAATTGGATTCTTTCTCTTTTTCATTCCCCTCAGTGCTTTAGCAAAGATCATTAAGGCTGGATATGCAGCACTCCAACTAGAATACTTTTTCACTGCAGGCCCAGATGAAGTGCGTGCATGGACCATCAGGGTAAGATTCATACTTATTCATCAGCTATATCCAGTTCCACACTATTGAATTCAGATTGATATCACTGACTTTGAAGTTTGTCATGGTGGCGGTTAGCTAGTCATTACAGATGAGGTTTTTGTCCAGGATAACTTTAATTATTTGTGAGCTGCTGAACAGTGAAAGTGGAGCTGCATTGATTGAGGCAGGTAACAATTGATTCTGCCTATTACATAGTCTGAATTTCTTCATCCTGTAGAATCTGTCTACCCTCCTCCTGTGGTCAGAGATAAGACGTACCAGTATTGTGCTTGCTTAATCTGTGTGACTGGGTTTGTCTGCAGTGAAATTGATGTTGCTTTTCATTTTGTATTCACTTAAGTTTGTTTGGGTTGCGGATGGTTCATTCCTCCTTTGCTTTGCTCGGATTACATTTTCAGCAATAAAAGCAATATAACATCATTATATTCCTCATGGATACACAGTTGGGCTCAAAACCCTCAAATCAGTGTGCAGTATTTCAGGTCTTTTACTGACTTAAATATTTAGAGCTAGTTTATTCTGGAAGTTTTATATGTTTATCCAGGAACTTATACAATGCCTAAAATCATATGATGTATTTTAAATATTGAGGCATAGAGGTTGACTAATTTATTCCCAGAGGACAGTGAGAGCTGAGCTGTAGTGGTTTGCTTTGATTATAAATAGGTTATAATGTAAAGATAAGTACTGAAAAATATTTTGTAATGCATGTAATTACAAACTCTTACCTTAAAAATGTTTAAAACAGTCAACTTTTGGAGGTGCAAATCGGTGAATGAACTTTTATTTTTTGCATCAGTGTATTTAGTGCTGTGCAGTGAATTTCAGTGCTGTATTTAATTTCATTCAATGGAATTAATTTGTTTTCATTAATCAGCATAATTTCCAGTAAATTTATATTGTTATTAATGCTGCTACAAATGTTTGCCTATCTATTTTAGCACTTTACATTTATTTTCCTAAAACCACTTTTTTTTTTCCTTTTAGCCTTTTTATTTGTTCTTATTTACATCATAACTGCTGGCTAAGATCACTGAAATAGCTACCAAAATAATACACGAGCAGAAGTTTTGTTGTTCTGAATCTTGCCAGAGTTTTTTAAAAGCACATTCTGAAACTCCACTGTTTTCAGCAGGAGAAATGCTTGCTCTTTATTAGAAAATTTGAAAGCTGTTTTATCTTAAGACTGATTGTAAGTATCTTTGATTTAATGTGCAAAGGTATTTAGTCAGGTAAGCATCAGTGAGTAGCCATATTAACCCAATACATCTTTTATTGTAAAAACTGTGCTTTACAGTGTCAGACTCCTTAGCACTTTACCATGCTTTATTAAGCAGCCTTTAGGTCACCATTATTTCTCAAATTTCTTTCCATGGTTGTATGTGCACTGAATGTATGTCCTCGTAATTTAAAGCTGCAGTTACAGTGCATTCTCCTCTACTGCATCAACTAAAGCTGCAGTTACAATGCATTCTCCTCTATTGCATCAACTTAAAATACCTTAAAATAGTTGGCTGTGATTTTTTTTTTTTAATTATTTTTTAGCAGTTCAGCTGTTGACTTTTTGGTAAGAATGCACATTTTGTTCTATTTTAGACTCACTGAAATGATTCTGAAAGGAAAATAAGCCAATAAGCAGGGCTTCAGATCCATAAATCGTTTTCGATTGCGCATGTGGTTGGCCAGTGCGGTTCGTTATCATTTATTGGAAATTATTTGGCTTATTGGTAAAAGGCTTGAGTAATTCAGATAGGAAAGTTATTAAAAAACCCCCAAATCTTTATTTTCCTCACTTTCTGTGTGGATAGCTAGGGATCGAAGTGAATCTCGCAACAAAACGCATTCACAGCTTCTAAAATCAATGCTGCTGTTGATACCTATTAGGAAAAAACAAAGCTGCCCTTCTTTAAGATCAGTTGGTTTATCTGCAGTGAAGGCATCTATCTGTATGTCCCAGTATGGAGAATGACCTGGCTGTGTGCATGACATTTTAACTGATATGGCACAAACTTTCAAGAGCTCCTGTCGGCATATCAAAAAAGGAGAAACCTTTTTCCTGCAATCAATCTCCTTAAACGCAGTTAATTTTCTTCCGGTCTTTCCTTTGACAGAAAGGGACGAAGGCTCCTCAGGCAGCAGGGAAGATTCACACAGATTTTGAAAAGGGATTCATTATGGCTGAAGTAATGAAATATGAAGATTTTAAAGAAGGAGGTTCAGAAGCCGCTGTCAAGGTGAGCTCCTCATCTTTTTCTTTTCCCTTCCTCCATATGTGCCGTTGGTCCATTTCAAGTCTATTTTTCACTGGGAATAAGTTCTTGATGCTGAGCGAATCTTAGCAGTCGCCTCTAGCAATAGACCAGAATCACTTTTTATCCTGTACTTCAGAAAAAGTCCAACTGCAGCAACTCCACTTAACAGGAATGCAACTATTTCAGTGTCCAAGATAACGACAGTTTGGGGATGCAATGTCAACACTAGGACCAAGTGTATTTTTCCTCTGTTTACGTGTTAGTATTCAAATTTAACAAGCTGTAAAATAAACTTGGGTTTGAAAAATCAAGTTTTTAAGATGAGATAAATTATACTGGAATCCTCTGTAAATGCAATGCAAGCCACACAGGAAATCTGTTTCTTTTTAGTAAGATGTCTTTTTAAGTTTGCAGTGAAGATATATCAGATGTTGAATGCAAATGGTTAAGAAAATTTTACACTTCAAAAACACCTTCTATTTTTTTTCCCCCAGCACTAGTGAGCTCTGATAGGCATAATTTGAATGTTAAAATCTGCTGTTTCAGTCTTTAATTTAATCACCCTTTGATATCTTACTAAAAAATGCCATGCCATACCTTACTTTGATTTTTCAGAGTGCCAGTAACAGGTCTGTGTAGTGTACAAAACTGTATTACCGCAGGTGAAGGGTCCCAGCTGCTCTCTACTGAATAGATAGTGAAGATATTTAAAGAAAAACTTTTTTTCTCGAGCTCTTGGTTCTTTGTATTGACACTTGTATTTAAGAAGAGTTTTATCTGCTTTCTCAACACTAGAGGGCAGAGACTGATTGGGTGCCCAAAGTTGTGCCCTTCTTGTAGCTGACAAATTATATCTGATTTAAATTTATCGAATAAGAAATTAGCTTGTACCTGGCAATAAATGTCATAAGAGAAGCTGCTGGTCTCTGTGTTGCAATTGCATTATTTTCACCTTCTTTAAACCAGAAAAACTTCCCTTTATTTCGTGCACATTGATTTATCATTTGGCATTTTTGCTGTTTTATGAGGATTTATCTTTTATTAAATTGCAGTTACAAACCACATTAGTTTGACGCAATCGATCTCAGTATTTGAAGCTTCCTGCACGCTACAGTGTGTTAAAGAATTTAAAAGGTTCATCTTTATTGTTTGCTATTTGATAGCTTGAAAGGTACGCAAAACTATGATTTCAAATTCAGCTTATTCTCAGTGGTATCACTAAGGAAGATCATACTGAGCAGCGGGACTTTAATAGGTTTGTTTGAACCCCAGGAAGTGAGGGGGGGGAAAAAAAAATCCAAGTATAATTGGTTCGTTGCGGCATGTGAACTGCTTTATGAAAAGGGAAGTAGAGTTATAGTTGTAAAGTGAAACCACAGCTATAAATAAATCTAATATTCTGCAGTCAGAAACCACTTTATGTAACCAAGATGCAAATTTTGTCAGCAACAGTTTTTCATGCTCAAATCTGAAGTGTTTTCCCTGTAGCGTTTCATACCTATTAACCTAGAAATACGTTGCTTGTGTATTTTTATTGGCTTTTGGTGAGATTCTAAGCATCAAGCTTCAAATTATATTTAATGATTACATTTTTACTGTTTCAAAGTATCTGTGAAGCAAGCATATTTGTATTTGCTGCTCAGTTTTTAAATCAAGGTTAGGGGAAAAAAAAAATCTTTGCTCGTAGGAAAAAAAAAGGTGTTGTATTGCGCCAGTCTTTCCTCATTTGCATTTAATACAATGTTTTGTGCCATACACAATACTAATTACCTTTATATTGCTAGTAAATTCCAAAATTAAATTTGGGAGCATTTAAGAGTCAGCTGAAATAACAGTGGTAATGGGAGTTGCTTGCTTTGTATGTTATCAAGGTGATCGATTTTTAAGTTTGATTTTGTGTATGTCTAACACCAGTACAGCATAACTAATTTAATGCCAGTGCTGTGAACTATACACTGAATAGCTCTGTGTGGGCTTTGTAGTCTATAGGGATATCACATTATTAGCAATCATATCTGCTTAGGCAAAGCTGGCTTCTACAGATGGCTGCTTTCAAGTGCAAATGAACTGGTTAGACGTGTCTTGTTTAATACATACTCAAGATTCACAAATGGGTATTGATTTTTTTCAACCAGTGTTTCTGATAGCAATGGAAATGGATTAAATGGTCTCTAGAGAATTTAAAGGAACACTGTCACTTTTAATTAACTGTAAACTGGTAACAAAAATACATAAACTTGCATTAGTGTGTCAAAATGTATTTCATTAAAGAAGTCTGTGCTGCTTTGACAGCATACAGCCATGTACTAAAAAAGAAAAGCCTACACTTTGTGTAGGTCATTTTATTCTACAAATATTTTTGAGTTATAAATGTATTCTACTGTAAAATGTCTCTCTATCTGTGCCTGCAGCTTACTCTTGGTGATGATTTTTACAGCACCGTTTTATTAGTGTTTATGCCATCAATTAGTCTAATTACTCTTGACTTTGAGCATTATTAGGATCTTCAAAGGGAAGAACTACTAAGTCTACTTGAAAGTTAACCTTTTATAGCCTAAACAGATTTCCAGAGGAGGAAATGCTAAAGCATTTGCAAAGTACTGTTTATTATTTATCAATAGAGTCATATGGGTTAAGGTCAATTACTACTGCACTATGTGTTTATTGTCGAGGCTATTTTATCTGCAGTTTTCTGTAGGCCAGCAGCACTGGTGGCAACATTTAAATGAGTGATGCCATCAACAGCCATAATGAGCCTCTAAATTCCTGGACAGCAATATCAGGAAATGCATTGCTTTACAGAGCAGGTTTTGTGAAAGAAAGGTGTCTAAGTTAGCTATGTACCATTAATGCGAGCTGTTCTACTGCAACTAAGGTCATTAGTTAACAGCTTTCCTGTAATGGGATCTTAGAGTGCCACCACTGTGACAGTGTCGTTGCCGACAATGGCACAGTGAGGTCTTGCGTGGAAGCACTTTATCCTGC
This sequence comes from Pogoniulus pusillus, assembly GCF_015220805.1. Lineage (NCBI taxonomy): Eukaryota > Metazoa > Chordata > Aves > Piciformes > Lybiidae > Pogoniulus > Pogoniulus pusillus. The sequence continues at coordinate 41,804,977 of NC_087265.1, forward strand.
AAGAGAAAACTTCAAAACAGGAGTGGTTATTGAACTAAAGCAGGAGCTCTCAACTTTTCCATATTGTAGATCACTTTTCAAGATAAATGCTTCTGCAGACCACCACCCACCCAGTCTGTCAGTCCTATTGCTGCAGCTTCTCTGCAGCCTCTATAATACCGGATTTAATTACAATGAGATACAGACCGAGAAAGACAAGAATAAATGCTCATGTGAAGAATAATGACATTTAATAGATTCTCTGCCTGTTTTCTACCTTCCTCAAGTATTTTGTAATGGATTTTATAAATTTTATAATTAAGTTTATAAATTTTGTAATGGATTTTATCAATTTTGTAATGAATTTTATAAATTTTGTCATGAATCTCCTTTCCATCTCTTTGGTTTGTACGCTTTCCCCTCTATCCTGGTTGCACAGCCTATCTGCTCTTATATACCTGTCCTTCTGAAGCAAATTTCTCCTCAAGGAAATTTCTGACAGAACACACAAGTCTGTACCTTGTGCTCCTCAGTCCTCCATTATCTGTGCACAAGCAGACAAGAACCCTGCTCAAGGCATGAGGCACGTACAGTTGTGACTTGCGCATAGTGTGCCTCTCTTTAGTTGTGACAGCACTCTCCTGTCCAGCTGCTCAGTAGGAATAGCTGTGCAACCACGATGCAGACTAATGCTAACTGCCCTTTCTAGTTTAGATTCTTGCCACCAGTGTTTTGTTTTTTCAGATGAAGGGAAGAAAAGAAAGCCTGAAAGCTGGAGGGGGGGAAAAAAACAGTATTAGCATCTTTTATCTTAAGATTTCCAGGGTGTAATGCAGATGGCATTTACACACCACTGATAGAGTGGAGGTAAAATTATTTTTGTATTTATATATATCTGTAAACCCAATTTATGTCAAACTGAGGGGTGATGTAGCTGTCAAATTCTGAAGCTGTGTTAGTAGTTTCTTTACTGAAATGTATTTAAATCATTATATTTTGGAAGTGCTATAAAATGTCTAATGAGGGAACCCATTTCCCTTTTGTCTGTTCTGTTTACAGGCTGCTGGAAAATACAGACAGCAAGGCAGAAATTACATAGTGGAGGATGGAGATATTATCTTCTTTAAATTTAATACACCTCAACAACCCAAGAAGAAATGAATATCGGATGCTGCTCCTTGTTCAGAAATAAAACTGTGCTACATCAAAAAGCAAATGAGTTTTTATTTAGGATGGAATATCTGGAAACAAAAAGCATACAGTTTCTACCTAGGGAACTTCTCCTCCCCCCCCCCCCCCAGTGAAATGATTCTTGTTTGTTTTGAATTAAAATATGGCACCTCCAGCAAACATACAAGTTCACTAAATGTGAGCAGCTTTGCATTTCAGACGATTAAGACCCTACTCCAAATTGTAGAAGCTTTTCAGGAACCATACTACTCTCATGATACTTCATTAATCTCCATCATGTATGCCAAGCCTGACACGTTTGACAGTGAGGACAATGTGGCTTGCTCCTTTTTGAATCTACAGATAATGCATGTTTTACAGTACTCCAGATGTCTACACTCAATAAAACATTTGACAAAACCAGCCTTGGTGTGTTTGGGGATGTCTGTATTGACTGCCTGTGGTGTGCTGAATGCGATACGGCACCTGGTGGATGCTGATTACAGAATTTTAAGACGTGTATGATACAGTAACTGGCAGTGTGGGACAGCTGCAATTGTATCTCAAAAGTGAGTCCTTCATGGGAATCAGAAGATTAGGATGCCAATGATTTGTCTCAAAAAAGTTAATGAATTTGTAGATGGACATTCACTGAAAGATGATAGTAAGGATAATAAGAATGATGGAGCAGAAATGATTTTTACTGGAGAGAGGGAATATGTGTAGAAAAACTACATTATCTTTGAGAGTGAAGCTTTCTGGTTCAAATCATTTTGCAAAATTATTTCATTCTTGCCTTGAGAGTATTAAATTGTAGAGGCTTGAGCAGCAGTGCTTGATGTTGTGTGTTGTCATCTCAGGTCTGTTTTTTAGGCCAGCGGAGGGTGACACAGCGTTGGCAAGGGAGACATCAGGCTGTGCTGGATAGGTAAGTCCTGCTGAAATAAGATCACAGCCATGAATGCTTTTTTACCTCTTTAAGCATGGGGCAGAGCTAACCTTTTTGGGTAATGCAGAATAACAAATTGCTGGCAAAAATGTATACTTTTAATGCAAGTTGTAGCACTGCTTTTACTTGCAGTGTGTTTAAAAAAGGCTTGACCTTTCTGAAGTGTCGGTGCCTGCAGTTTCAGCTGCAGGTTCAGCTGGGTTAGGGATCACAGGGTATTAGGAGTTGGAAGGGACCCAAGGAGATCATTGAGTCCAACCCCCTACCAGAGTAGCATCGCACAATCTAACACAGATCACAGAGGAACGCATCCAGACAGGCCTTGGAAGTCTCCAGAGAAAGAGACTCCACAGCCACTCTGGGGAGCCTGTTCCAGTACTCTGGGACCCTTACAGTAAAGAAGTTCCCCCTTGCATTGAGGTGGAACCTCTTGTTCTGCGACTTAACACCCATTGCTCCTTGTCCTATCCCAATGAGAAGAGCCTGTACCCCACCCCCTCCTGACCAGCCCTCAGATGTTTGTAAAAATACTTACTAAATCCCCTCTCAGTCATCTCCAGACTAAACAGCCCCAGGTTCCTCAGCCTTTCATAAGCCATGCCCTCCAGTCCCTTAATCATCTTTGTAACTCTCTGCCGGACCCTCTCCAGCAGATCCCTGTCCCTCTTAAACTGGGAAGCCCAAAACTGAATGTGGTATTCAAGATGCCTCACCAGGGCAGAGTAGATGGGAAGGAGAACTTCCCTTGATCTGCTGGACACACTCGTAATAATGCACCCCAGGATCCCATTGGCCTTCTTGGCCACAAAGTCATAAGGGATGCTGATGTTACCTGTGACTTGTTGGTGTGGCAGACTTCTTGCATCACCGTGATAAATTTGCTTGCTATAAGCTCAAAAAGGCAACTTCCCACTGACTAACCTCCCCTTGTATTTAAGACATTGGGAGTGCTGGTCGTGTCCTGCTCTGTGCCTTGTCTTGAGATGCTGCCTTTGAGCTTCATTGCTCATTTCTGAAAGAGTTAGGACATGGGTCAGCCAAAGCCACGAGGCTCATTGTTGAAAAGTTGGCATCATGCCTTTAATTGCACTGAGGAGAAAGAGGGAGGGCAGATGACTTCAATACATAGTTGCTGATTTTGTTTTAAAGAGCGTCTCCTTTTCTCGTGGTGGTAGGAGGGGGGAGAGTATTGTAGAGCAGGGAAATCAGATGTTTTGAAACCCTTGAAATTCTCCTTTGTGCCGTCTCCTTGGTGCAGCTAGTATTTATACTTGGCATTATTTCGATGGTATATAATTGAGAAAAGATTAGGACCACCAAATCCTATGTTAAAAGTGAAATCCAAAAGAAAACGGAGCCTGTCTGTTGCACTTGGAAGTCAGCAAGGTGCTAGTAACAGAGAAGGGCTCATGCTGGGTTTTAGACACAATGAAAGGTGAGTCAGAAGTGGAGTGCATGTGTTGGTGACAGAGAAGTAACCTCTTCGCTGCACTAATACCCACTAAAAGGAGTTCTCTTGTCCTGTCTGAAATTCATTCTGCTTTCCAAAATATTCCCCTGCATCCTGATTGTTACATGTCAGTGAGGAAGCTGTTAGAAAGGACAGCAGTGAAGGGATTGCTTCGCATCTTTATGTCTCAGTCACATTTATTGAGCCACAGGTTAAGATTTGAATCTGTGCACTGCATTATACCTCCCTGTTATAACTCAAAATTGGATGGAGTTGTTCTTGATAGGAGGTTTTGAAGTTGTTGTGGTCTTTTGAAAACAGCAAATATTTGCCACACGTTAAACTTTCCTAGAGGAGATATTTGTAATGTTTCAGCCTATTAACTTTCCTTCAGCTGTTTCAACTGAGCTTCTTTTAAGCGCTGAAGCCAATAAATTATTCCAGAATAAATACAATTTTAGAAGAGAGAATAATCTGATAAATTCTGTTATTGCTATCACTGCTGACCTGTGGCAGCTGCTGCATTGACTACGTGCAGCCTGCATTCTCCTCAGTTGCTCTCTCCTCTGCATTTCAGGTGTACAGCTCCTAAAGACTTCAAGATATATGTAGCAAGTTTCAAGCATGCTCGTTTTAAATAGAAATGTCATTTAACTTAGGCCAAACACTTACTAGTTATGCATTTCAACCTGCACAGGTGACTCCAGGTGCATTATATGCATCCCACTCACAGTTACTATTTAAAATGAAACGGAAGTCTGCTGCACTCTTTTCACTCTCAGTGACCTGCAGTCAGCGGGGATGATGATGGTGAGTAGAAGGAGACGTTTCTTCAGCTGGAGAAGGGTGAGAAAACGTAGGCACTGCACTTCAAAAATAGGGAAAGCAGGGAGTTAAAGGAGGAGGAGTACTAATCCTTCCTCTTGAATTCCTCAGTGCCTAATAACCATGGCACTGATGGCATGTTTCTGGGATTAAACACTTGCTAGTGGAACGGCTAAATCACTGCTACCTGCCTCCACACGGCCCAAAAGAGAGCGCCTGAAGGGGATGTGGGTTATTACATCAGCTAAAGCAGTACTGTGTCCATAGTATGTTAAACAGACAGTGGGTGTGCTCAGTGATGAACTAGGAGTAGCCACCAAACTGCCTGGAACCCAGGTGCCTTCATCTGGGTATTTGAAAACTGAAGTAGGCATTTTAGTGTGAGAAGAGCTACCAAGATGTGGCTGACTATCTCTCTACTGCCATTTGAGCATCTTTGGGGACAGACTATTCCACACAGGAGGTGTAGTAGTTCCGTGGCTTCATAAATTCAGTGTTCAGGCTACTGTGGGTAATGGGCTAAAGCAAGTACTTATTTTACATGGTTTCAGCTGTGTACTTCTTGCCACAGGGTGATGTGGATGCTTAAGGTTGGCAAAGGTTAAAAAATGCCTAGGACAAAGCCAGGAGGAAAGGGAAACTATTCAAAGCAAAGGTATCACTGCTGCACTTGGAGTGTCCTTAAGGCACAAACTACAGGATGCTGGGAGTAAAACTGGTATGTAAACCATGTTGCTGCCAGGTTGTCTGCTGACTGCTGTCAAAACCTAGGATGCTGGACTGGATGGGCCTCTGATCTGACAAGTTTTGCCTCCTCTCCAAAGCAACTTTTCTTCCAAGGCTGTCCTCAAACACCAGTAAAGAGCATGCCTTTTGATGTGCTTCGTGGTTCTGCATTTAAAGGTTAAAACCCTAAACAGCCCATTTCTCAAGCTGAGGTTTATTTGCTCTTTGACTGACTCTGTCCAGCACTGGAGACGTAACTTTTATCAGGATTGTTTTCAGTGCTTTACTTTTCCTGAAGGGTCCTTTCTTACCAGCTGTAGATTTCCATCCACCTTCTCCCCTTCATCACCCAGGTTCACCCTGATCTCCTCCCAGAATAGTACCTGACTAGTCAAGGAGTCTGTAAACAAGATACTGTGTTGTAAACTGTATTTTCCCTCCTCATCTCCCACAGAGCACCTGCCCAGCTGGCATGACTGTACTGTGACTGGGGTAGATTAGCTGAACACCTCTTGGCCTTTTATGGATGCTGCTTTTGATTGTCTAGGTATAGCTGCTGTGGGCTGGAGCAACCCTGCCAAGATAGGGCTCCTAGACAGGCTGCAGAACTCGGCTTGGTGTCAGCGTGTTTTGCTCCTCTTACCTCTGCACCAGCAAACTGGCAGGTAACCCTCATAGCTTACAAGTATGAGGAATGTGCTTTCTTGCCGCGGTGTTTCATGTTCTCGTGGCTGCCAGGCTCGTTCAAGAGCTCTTTTGGTCCTTACTGTGCTGGTTGGCAGTGATGCCACATGGCCCATTCCACTGGGTGATTTGAATGCTGAGAATTTCTTCTACCAGGTGCAAGGGAGAACCCTAAAACTCTGTTAGCAAAAAACACTGCGTATGGTCAAAGTTCTCAGTGTAAAAAAATGTAGGCACATCTTTAACCTTTCTCTCCACTCATGAACTCAGCTCACAGGGCAAGTGGGATGGGGATCATCAGAAATAAATGTTTAATAGCCACTTGCTTTAATTTTTTTCTCCCCATACTAATTTCTTATGCTTGATTGTGCTAATCCACCATTTCACTCCAATTAAAGCAGGAAAGACATTGGAAGCTTTGGGGAAAGGAAACCCAACCCCAAAATAACCCAAGTAGTGGTATTCATCCCAGTAGATTGAGATAGTGGTGTGCTGGTTGGGCTTTGGGAGTCTTCAGGTAAATTCTGCGTTTCGAAGCTCCCTGAAGCACTTATTTCTTGGCTTCTCTCTCCAGGTAGTGCCTGTTGCTGATCCATGGGAACAGACACATATGGCAGCGTGTTGCATATTGTGAAATCAGTTACATGTGTGTGTTTGCCATCCTGCACTGATGATTTGGTAGGTGCCTTCTCACCAGAGCTCATTAGGGTGCTGTGCGGATACAGAATGCCTGTAGTGCTTTGTTTCCTACATGCAAAAGGTATGTGCTCAGCACAGGAAGACAGGGTTTAGGGATTATAAATAAACCATTCAGAGCAGAAAAATCTGTGGCTGCTGCTGCAAGAGCAGGTGTGATGTGTGAGCTAACAAAACACATCCACCCGTGTCTCACAGAGTAAGTGGGCTGGCGGACCTGGGCTAAATGAACAGGAATCTGGGAGTCTTCCTGGCCTTGGTGGCTCCACTGCTGCCGTGGGAGGGGAAGGTCTTTGGCTTTGGCACTGCGGAATCCTGCAGGGCAGGAGCTTTGCAGAAGATGGGGAACTGAAAAGGCTAAGGTGGGATGCCCAAACATAGGTAAGTAACAAGCCAGGGCTATTTCGATGAGGGTGAAGATAGAAGCAGTGCTCTGTGTTAAGGATGCTTTTACCCACAGTGACCTAGACCCTTCAGTTCAAGCAGAGCTGTGTGTTGGGAGTGCTGCCTGCAGACCCCCTGCCACCAACAGCCTCCAGCAGCAATCCTTGCCCATAATGGAGCCTTTGGGTCTGAAGTTGAGGCTAATTTAAGCCAGAACTTAAAAACGCAGAGGTAAGTCAATGCACTGCTCATACCTCTCACACGGAGTTCACTTGCTGTGTTTTAGTGAGCCTAACAATCATAGTGGCATGTGAGGAGCAGGAAAGGACTGTGAGAGGGACTTGGGAAACGCATTTGTGAAGATCTTCACCACCTCCTGGGCACAGATGCACAGAGGATGTGAAGTGTAACCTGAGGTAAGCACAGGTGGCCCTGGTTTGGAACCCAGTTCCTACAACAGAATTTGATGGCACAAAAGGGTTCATAAAGTTTGAATTATGGTAAATATGTAATAACTTAAAGGTTAATAAAGACCTTTCTTAGTAATGGGGAGGGCTTTTGCCCACATAAAAGGCTTTCCAGGAGCAAGCCAGAGCAGCAGGGCGGGTTGCAAGGGAAGACAGCACAGCTTAACATGTGAATGCCAGCAGGAGGGTTTAAACACACGCAGGCACTGCAGCCTGCCCAGAGTGCAGATGGCAGGGAGCTGATGTGGGTGCGCTGCCCCAGGACAGGGTCGTATCGCCCTCTCCTGTCTTCTGCTAGAGGAACTCACTCACCCGTGTCGTGCAAGGGCAGAACTAGCTCCCACCAGGGGCTCTGATGGTGCTGAAATTCAGGACACTGTGCCAAATTCGCCAGCAACGCATTCTTCATCCTTTAAATAACGGCAAACAAAACCTTTTAGTTGCCAAAGAGTTAAACTCCTCTGAAATCTGAATCATGTGCAAAGTATCCAAATTCGGTTATAAATCCTGTTTAAGTTTCCAAGCACAGCACTATGGAAGGTAGCAGCAGCAACATCAAACAGCCTCGATAAGATCAACAAATTACTAAGTATAATTGTTTGTGCTGGGGTGTGTGCGAGGAGATAAATAGCTCATAAATTAAACACCAGTGCCTGAGGGTGAGTCATTCATGGATTCAGAGCTGTCCTGACACTCATAAGCAAAAAGTAATTTTCTTTTAGTTCAGTAATTATGCAATTCAAGATCTAAGATCAGCACTCGGTGCTAGGTGCACTTGTAAAGGTGCAAGGGTACTTTAGCTATTGGAGTTTCCCTTGAAGTGATTAACAGGAAAAGGCTGCTGCCTGGCCCTGTGGTGGGAAATATCCTGACTGAGGTACAGTTCTGCCACACAGTAATGAAGAATGAAGAGATTAAAAGCAGACTAAGGGTCAGCTGTTGTGGATATAAATTGGCAGTGTGCTCCTGGCTTGAAGAGAGCAATATTGGTTTATACTAGCAGAAAATCTGGCCCAAATTATTAAAGCAAACCAACAACCCCTCTGTGATAACTGCTGTTAGTCATCCAGGCTTGTGCCTGTTGTCGAGAGGCACCTGGCCCCTCGCTGGCTGCACTGCAGCTCATATGCAGGGTCATTACAGCCTATTCCTGGCTTATTCATTAGACCCTGGGAGGATCTCGGTCTCATCAGGGTTTTCCTAAGGATCACAGAATCAACCAGGTTGGAAGAGACGTCCAAGATCATCCAGTCCAACCTAGCACCCAGCCCTGTCCAATCAGCTAGACCATGGCACTAAGTGCCTCAGCCAGGCTTTACTTGAGCACCTCCAGGGACAGCGACTCCACCACCTCCCTGGGCAGCCCATTCCAATGCCAATCACTCTCTCTGCCAACAACTTCCTCCTAACATCCAGCCTGTACTTCCCCTGGCACAACTTGAGACTGTGTCCCCTTGTTCTATTGCTGGTTGCCTGGCAGAAGAGACCAACCCCCACCTGGCTACAGCCTCCCTTCAGGTAGTTGTAGACAGCAATGAGGTCAGCCCTGAGCCTCCTCTTCTCCAGGCTGCACACCCCCAGCTCCCTCAGCCTCTCCTCACAGGGCTGTGTTCCAGGCCCCTCACCAGCTTTGTTGCCCTTTTCTGGACACGTTCCAGCACCTCAACATCTCTCTTGAACTGAGGAGCCCAGAACTGGACACAGGACTCAAGGTGCAGCCTGACCAGTGCTGATAGTGATGCAATCTGTTATTGTAACAAGATAGTTTTGATCTGCTTTTATTTACTAATGTTTTGCCAGCCCTTGGATAGCTTCCCGCCAAATTTTGATAGAGATCACTCCGAGAAAGCTTGGCTTTTGGAGATGTGACCTAAATCCCACAGCTGCTCAGCAGAGGCTGCTCTTGGTGTAAGCTCCCAGCCTTCAGATGCGCCTTCATGTGTGACCTGCAACCTCCCTGTCTGCCTTGGGTCTCAAGTAGCCTCCGCTCTGTCCGTGGAGTGTTGTGGTGGGGTCGGAGGGGTGGGAAATATAGAATCATAGAATCAACCAGGTTGGAAGAGACCTCCAAGATCATCCAGTCCAACCTAGCACCCAGCCCTAGTCAGTCAGCTAGACCATGGCACTAAGTGCCTCATCCAGGCTTTGCTTGAACACCTCCAGGGACGGTGACTCCACCACCTCCCTGGGCAGCCCATTCCAATGCCAATCACTCTCTCTGGCAACAACTTCCTCCTAACATCCAGCCTAGACCTCCCCTGGCACAACCTGAGACACTGTCCACTGTTCTGTTGCTGGTTGCCTGGCAGAAGAGGCCACCCCCCACCTGGCTACAGCCTCCCTTCAGGTAGTTTGTGATAATCTGTGGTGGAAGTTCCAAATTATACCTAGAATACATATCCATCACATGCCCTAAACACCTGCCTCAATACCCACCTTGACACCCTGCACCCCAGCCCCCATTCTTCTTCCCGGGTGGAAGGAGCGCAGGAAAGCAGGCAAAAGCCTCGGCGCCTCTTGGCCTGTCACAGACACCACTTTGGCCTCCTTTTGCAGCTTGCTTTGCTTGTGGTAAACACAGGTCAGACTTGAGGACAGACTGAAAGAGTTGGGGCTGTGCAGTCTGGAGAAGAGGAGGCTGTGAGGTGACCTTCTTGTGGCCTTCCAGGATCTGAAGGAGGCCTACAAAAAAGCTGGGGAGGGACTTTTTAGACTATCAGGGAGTGACAGGACTAGGGGGAATGGAGCAAAGCTGGAGGTGGGGAGAGTCAGGCTGGATGTGAGGAGGAAGTTGTTCAGCATGAGAGTGGTGAGAGCCTGGAATGGGTTGCCCAGGGAGGTGGTTGAGGCCCCATGGCTGGAGGTGTTTCAGGCCAGGCTGGCTGAGGCTGTGGGCAGCCTGATCTAGGGTAGGATGTCCCTGCCCATGGCAGGGAGGGTTGGAACTGGCTGATCCTTGTGGTGCCTTCCAACCCTGACTGATTCTATGATTCTGTGAATGTCACTGCTTCTCTAGGGTGAGTTCCTCACTCATCAGGAGGCCTAATGGTACGTCAGTTTCCATCCGAAGATGTACAGGAGAGATGGAAACAGAAGTGGTCTAAGCAACGCTGCCTCCTTGTGACACCTGCACCCCTTTGTGTGTAGGCTGCCAACCCAGTGGCACAGCCATCTGGTGTGCAGGAAGTTGTCACCAGGTAAGGACACTTCTGCTGCAGGCTGCCTTTTACATCCCATGTTACAGGAAGCCCTTTGCCTTGGGGAGGTTCATCTCTTAAACCCAGCATGCTGTTTTGAGACAGAGTTGTGCCAGGGGAGGTCTAGGCTGGATGTTAGGAGGAAGTTGTTACCAGAGAGAGTGATTGGCATTGGAATGGGCTGCCCAGGGAGGTGGTGGAGTCACCGTCCCTGGAGGTGCTCAAGTAAAGCCTGGCTGAGGCACTTAGTGCCATGGTCTAGTTGATTGGATAGGGCTGGGTGCTAGGTTGGACTGGCTGCTTTTGGAGGTCTCTTCCAACCTGCTTGATTCTATGATTCTATGATTCTATGGTCTAGTTGCCTGGCTAGGGCTGGGTGCTAGATTGGACTGGATGCTCTTGGAGGTCTCTTCCAACCTGCTTGATTCTATGATTCTATGGTCTAGTTGACTGGCTAGGGCTGGGTGCTAGGTTGGACTGGATGCTCTTGGAGGTCTCTTCCATCCTGGCTGCTTCTATGATTCTACCACACGCTTGTGGAAGGTGTGTTGAGGTCAGCCCTGGCATCCCTGGCAGATGCCATTCTGGGAGTGGAGGAGAAATGTTTAATTTGTATTTACTCTTTAGGAAAAAAAAGCTGTGAGTGTGCTCTTTTCTTCCCAAATAAAGCTGCACTAATGACTGGAGTGTTAGCCCGTTGGGAATGCCATTGTTCTCAATTACGTGCCATTCTGATGGGAGAGCACAGATTCTGAGGCTGAATGGAGATTTGTGGTGCAGCTATTTGTGCCTTTTTAAAGCGTTTCCTTCAATAGTTTAAGAGAAAACTGTAAAACGGCAATAATGACATATTATTATAAGCAAATTACACTGTAAAAGAGCATTAATATTGCAGTTGAAACCTAGAATTTGAAATAAGATGGAAATATTCGTTTGCACACAGCTTTTGTTCTTATCAAAAGCGATTTGGATTAGGAATGAGATTTACTTAGCTCCTGCACTTACTGGTGAGCTAATGCTCAGTCACCTGGTTGCAGCACAGGCTGTCGAGCTCATCTGTCACCAGCCACCACAGGAGCCTCGGGCAAAGCCTGGCACAGCCCGGGATGGCACAAAGCACCAGGCATTCCAGAGGGAGCTCAGGAGGACCTCCCTTGGGAATCATAGAATCATAGAATCAAGCAGGTTGGAAGAGACCTCCAAGATCATCCAGTCCAACCTATCACCCAGCCCTAGCCAATCAACTAGACCATGGCACTAAGTGCCTCAGCCAGTCTTTTCTTGAAGACCCCCAGGGACCGTACCTCCACCACCTCCCTGGGCAGCCCATTCCAATGGCAATCACTCTCTCTGTGAAGAACTTCTTCCTAATATCCAGCCTATACCTACCCTGGCACAACTTGAGACTGTGTCCCCTTGTTCTGTTGCTGGTTGCCTGGGAGAAGAGGCCACCCCCCACCTGGCTACAATGCCCCTTCAGGTAGTTGTAGACAGTAATAAGATCACCCCTGAGCCTCCTCTTCTCCAGGCTAAACACCCCCAGCTCCCTCAACCTCTCCTCATAGGGTTTGTGTTCCAGGCCCCTCACCAGCTTTGTTGCCCTTCTCTGGACATGCTCCAGCACCTCAACATCTTTCTTGAATTGAGAGCCCAGAACTGGACACAGCACTCAAGGTGTGGCCTGACCAGTGCTAAGTACAGGGGCAGAATAACCTCCCTTGTCCTGCTGGCCACACTGTTCCTGATGCAGGCCAGGATGCCATTGGCTCTCTTGGCCACCTGGGCACACTGCTGGCTCATCTTCAGCTTACTATCTATCAGTACCCCCAGGTCCCTTTCCTCCTGGCTGCTCTCCAGCCACTCAGTCCCCAGCCTATAGTGCTGCTCTTTAGCTCAGTGCATGGGGAGGAGGAGGTCTGGCAGCTCCCATGGGAGCGGGGATGGGTCTCTCTTTTGTCTCCGAGGTGGAGGTGACTCAGTAGCACAACACATGAACCCCACTCTTCTCCCAGAAAGACTAACAGGAATTGGAAATGATTAAAACCGGAGGTGCAGGATGGTGACTGCTTAGAGCAGAGTGCTGAACAATTTAATACCCCATTTCAGCTGTGCCTTGGATTTTACAAGCCTGTACTTTAAAGGTCAAGGATTTTTTCCTTAGTTTTTGCCTCCTCCACTGGTGAAAAATTGTCAAACTCTTGAGGGGTCACTTCTGCACAGAGAAATTTTGCACTATTAAGGTCTGCAGGAAAGCTCCTTTAGCAATGTAGGTAGAGGGGATGGGGTATGAAATTGCATTTAAGATGTATTCTAGGTTACATTAAGAGTAAGGAAGAAGAGAAACCATCTTCTCTTGATTTCACACCGTTGGTTCTGATTGCATTTCCAAAGGCCTTTCTTAGTTTCTTATGTGTCTTGCAGCAGTGTTTGTTCAAAGTTATCACCTACTTCTCAAGAAAGAGGTGACCTTTTAGTGGGGCCCAAACTCCCTTTGGCAATGGGCTTTAAATCCACTCTCTCCATGCTTTGTCTCCAAACAGACTGGACCTCCCCTTTCTTGAATCTCGGGGAAGGGCTTTCAGCTCTGTGGGTGATCTGTTCACCATTGGATGGCCACAATATAAAAGAGGAATCTCTGGAATCAAATCACACTTTTTTATTGCTTTTTTGTCACAACTTCTATTAATTCAGCCTTTCATCAGCACAAAAGGGAGAGCAATAAATGTAAAACTGATCCTGCAGGCAACTTCAGATTGGGATGAGATTTAACAAGGCCAAGTGCAGGGTTCTACACTTTGGCCACAACAACCCCAAGCAGTGCTACAGGCTGGGGACAGAGTGGCTGAGAGCAGCCAGGAAGAAAGGGACCTGGGGGTGCTGGTAGATAGTAGCTGAAGATGAGCCAGCACTGTGCCCAAGTGGCCAAGAGAGCCAATGGCCTCCTGGGCTGGCTCAGGAACAGTGTGGCCAGTAGGACAAGGGAGGTTATTCTTCCCCTGTACTCAGCACTGGTCAGGCCACACCTTGAGTGCTGTGTCCAGTTCTGGGCTCTCAATTCAAGAGAGATGTTGAGATACTGGAATGTGTCCAGAGAAGGGCAACAAAGCTGGTGAGAGGCCTAGAACACAGCCCTGTGAGGAGAGGCTGAGGGAGCTGGGGTTGTTTAGCCTGGAGTATAGGAGGCTCAGGGGTGGCCTCATTGCTGTCTAGAACTACCTGAAGGCTGTAGCCAGGCGGGGGTTGGTCTCTTCTCCCAGACAGCCAGCAACAGAAGAAGGGGACACAGTCTCAAGTTGTGCTGGGGGAGGTCTAGGCTGGATGTTAGGAGGAAGTTGTTGCCAGAGAGAGTGATTGGCATTGGAATGGGCTGCCCAGGGAGGTGGTGGAGTCACTGTCCCTGGAGGTGTTCAAGCCATGGTCTAGTTGACTGGCCAGGGCTGGGTGATAGGTTGGATTGGATGATCTTAGAGGTCTCTTCCAGCCTGGTTGATTCTATGATTCTGATCAGTGTTGCCCTTCTGTCTGCCAAAGGGAGTACTACAAAGGGAGGCACAAGATCTCCATGTGTAGAATAAGGTGGGGAGTCATCAATATTTTTATACTGCTTCTCTGCAGCAGTGATGTGTCTCTGTTTTGTCTTTGTAGTAATTTTGCTGTGGCACACAGATAATTACCTGTCATCATTCTCTGGATCCTGGCTTGTGCTTCTCTCAGACCCACACAGGAGGTTTGAGCTACAAGTGGTGTCTACGGGAAATGGAAGATGGCAGGGCAGGCCAGAAAGCACTGCTGTGATGCTGCTGCTCCTGACTCTGAAAAGTAAGTCTCAAGCAAGCCTCACCCTCTGCTAGATAAATGGAGTTGCAGAGAGGTCCATGCCATGGCTACCAGACTGATTCTGGTTGTGGAAACCACTTGTTTACTCCTGCCTTACTCTTACACAGGGTGAGCTGGGAATAAACTAGTATATTCTTGTCAGAAATATTCCTATTCAGTAATTCCCATACTGTGAGAGAGTGCATTTGGCAAAGGATAAAGAAGCTCCTTGACCAACCAGCCTCTTGTAACTTCATCCCAATCTTCAATCCAATGTCTACGAGTCAAGAGTGAGAATGGGGCACACCAGTAATGAATCATAGAATTGTTTCAGTTGGAAAAGACTTTAAAGATCATTGAGTCCATACCAAGCCTAGTGCTAAACCAGTTAACATTTGACACGAGTTTTAGGAGACAGGAGCACCTCAAAATTGTCTGAGATGTTTAAAAAAATGTTGAAAGAAAAGAAATACAGGTGGTGGAGCAAAAGCTGGAGGTGGGGAGATTCAGCCTGGGTGTGAGGAGGAAGTTGCTCAGCATGAGAGTGGTGAGAGCCTGGAATGGGTTGCCCAGGAAGGTGGTTGAGGTTCCACTCCTGGAGGTGTTTAAGGCCAGGCTGGATGAGGCTCTGGCCAGCCTGCTCTAGGGTAGGGTGTCCTCCTGCCTATGGCAAGTGGGTTTGAACTAGATGATCCTTGTGGTCCCTTCCAACCCTGACTGATTCTGTGATTCTGTGGTGATAGGAGTAGGAGGAAACAATACCAAAGGCTACCTACAGCTGCTTGGGGCAGCCTTGCCAGGGCTTGGGTTGCCTGCAGAGCTTGCAGAGTCTTTGCTGCTCTCCCTCCTTCCTCTGCTTCTGGCATCAGCTGTTCTAAACCTGGTCATACATATCCTGGGTGCTCCTGATGGCACATTGGCAACAACTTAGCAAAGCCAAGCGATGCTCAGCTTTGCTTTTACTTTGCTACCAGGCTGCTGCTCCTGCAGCATGAGGTGTATTTCTGATGGAGAAAAAGCTTCTTTTGGCAATCTGTAGGTTTAAAACATTTTTCACTTCTTCCCTGAGGAATAACATCAGGTATTCTATAAGACAGCCTCACAACAGATATGTGTATTTCCTAAGTGAGCTTCTCGAGTGGTTTGGAAGGGCACACCCAGTCTGAGATGCGTACATTCACTCTGATTGATACCCGCCTGAACATGAGCCAGCAGTGTGCCCAGGTGGCCAAGAGAGCCAGTGGCATCCTGACCTGCATCAGGAATGGTGTGGTCAGCAGGAGCAGGGAGGTCATTCTGCCCCTGCACTCTGCACTGGTTAGACCACACCTTGAGTATTGTGTTCAGTTCTGGGCCCCCCAGTTTAGGAGGGACATTGAGGTGCTTGAGCATGTCCAGAGAAGGGCAACGAGGCTGGGGAGAGGCCTTGAGCACAGCCCTACGAGGAGAGGCTGAGGGAGCTGGGATTGGTTAGCCTGGAGAAGAGGAGGCTCAGGGGTGACCTTATTGCTGTCTACAACTACCTGAGGGGTGGTTGTGGCCAGGAGGAGGTTGCTCTCTTCTCTCAGGTGGCCAGCACCAGAACGAGAGGACACAGCCTCAGGCTGTGCCAGGGGAAATTTAGGCTTGAGGTGAGGAGAAAGTTCTTCACTGAGAGAGTCATTGGACACTGGAATGGGCTGCCCGGGGAGGTGGTGGAGTCGCCGTCCCTGGGGCTGTTCAAGGCAGGATTGGACGTGGCATTTGGTGCCATGGTCTGGCCTTGAGCTCTATGGTATAGGGTTGGACTTGATGATCTGTGAGGTCTCTTCCAACCCTGATGATACTGTGATACTGTGATACTGATTGATATTAGTAGCTCTGTTTTCAAAAGCAATTGAGGTCTGTTTGCATGACTCTTTTGCTAAGGCAAATTTATCTTGGATGCATTCGTGTGTTATTTATAGCAATAAGTAAAAATACTTGTGTTAATTGATATTCCATTTGACATCTTTACTTGGGAGGAAGCATCTTTAAAACACATTATAAAGAAAGATGTACTATCTCCCTGACGTTTGAGGTAGGCACCCTCAAAACAAGAGACCTGATTTCTTTTTGGGGCCCAAAGATCAGCCTAAAAGATCCAAAGATATTTGCCCTTCACTTTGCCTATAACAAACTCAGCAAGGAAAGCAGGTGACAGAAAGCCCAAGTGTTTTACTGTGGTGAGTGCAGTTGAGCAATATGACCTCTGGGATGATAACAAGAACCTAGGGGCTCCTTGCAATAGACATCTTCGTGCCTGAGTCTTGCTGGGGCTTGGCAGAGGACTCCAGTGCCTGGCACATGTGGTTTTTTTTCCTTCAATGTCCCCACTAAGCATCCACACCTGGAAAAGGTCTGTCTCCTTTCTCACATCAGTATGCAATCTACAGGCTGGGGCAGAGTGGCTGGAGAGCAGCCAGGAAGAAAGGGACCTGGGGGTACTGGTAGATAGTAGCGGAAGATGAGCCAGCAGTGTGCCCAGGTGGCCAGGAGATCCAATGGCCTCCTGACCTGGATCAGGAAAAGTGTGGCCAGTAGGACAAGGGAGGTTATTCTGCCCCTGTACTCAGCACTGGTCAGGCCACACCTTGAGTCCTGTGTCCAGTTCTGGGCTCCTCAATTCAAGAGAGATGTTGAGGTGCTGGAACATGTCCAGAGAAGGGCAGCAAAGCTGGTGAGGGGCCTGGAGCACAACCCTGTGAGGAGAGGCTGAGGGAGCTGGGGGTGTGCAGCCTGGAGAAGAGGAGGCTCAGGGGTGACCTCATTGCTGTCTACAGCTACCTGAAGGGAGGCTGTAGCCAGGTGGGGGTTGGTCTCTTCTCCCAGACAGCCAGCAACAGAACAAGGGGACACAGTCTCAAGTTGTGCTGGGGGAGGTCTAGGCTGGATGTTAGGAGGAAGTTGTTGGCAGAGAGAGTGATTGGCATTGGAATGGGCTGCCCAGGGAGGTGGTGGAGTCACCATCCCTGGGGGTGTTCAAGAAAAACCTGGCTGAGGCACTTAGTGCCATGGTCTAGTTGATTGGACAGTGCTGGGTGCTAGGTTGGACTGGATGATCTTGGAGGTCTCTTCCAACCTGCTTGATTCTATGATTCTGTGATCTTCCAAGCAGAAACACCCATCTGTCACACTACTGTCCCCTTTGAGTGAAAGAAGAAGCCACTAAGAGCCAGTTTGGGAATGTGTCATATATAACTTCATTAGATGCTATTGAAAAATACACAGACTTCAACTGGTTAGTCAGGTTTGCAAATATCTCTCATGAAAAAGACACTTTATGATAAAGTTATCCTGTTATAGCAATAAGCAATTAAGCAAAAATAAGAACAAAAGTCCTGAGATAGGGAAGAGAAAATGTTGTCTAGATCTTCTGTGTTAACAGAGGAGTTTTTGTGCTTCATACCTGAAAAAACAATAAGCAGTTAAGCAAAAATAAGAACAAGAAGTCCTGTGATAGGAAAGAGAAAATGTTGTCTAGGTTTTCTGTGTTAACAGAGGAGTTTTTGTGCTTCATACCTGAAAAAACAATAAGCAGTTAAGCAAAAATAAGAACAAGAAGTCCTGAGGTAGGGAAGAGAAAATGTTGTATGGATCTTCTGTGTTAACAGAGGAGTTTTTATGCTTGATACCTGAAATAACCAGAAAGGAAGACAGTGTCTAGTGCTGGTTCTGTTGTGGTTTGCAGGCAAATGCAGCATCAATCATAATAATCCTACTGTATTCAGTGAAGCTGTTCTGTGCTTAGAGTTACAGATGTGCCTAAGTCTTTGTCTAAAGATAAATACATTTTTATAAGCAAATGGAGGGTATTCATGCTCTAAATCCTGGTTAAACTGGGGATCCAGGAAGCTTTTCTGCATCAGAACTGGAAGAGAGAGAGATTTCTGTATCTTAATTATCTAAGTATTTTTAACAAACTCGATATTTACCAGTGCTCAAATGGTGAGTGGGTATGCAGGGAAACACAGTGAAGCACTGAAATGTTTGTGACACATTCTTGCATATTTAAAGACTTATGGATCCCGTTCATTTGCTGGGTTTGTGAGCCTGCAGCACTGGCTGTGCATTTGCGCTTTTACTTCTTCTTAAATCCACAGAAACTTTCCTGAAAAGTTTTAACTACAACATGTCAATGAACTGTAAAGGAAAGGTTTATTTTGTATATACCCCCTTTACCTGAGGTCCATAGTTAGACTCTACATTAGAGCCTCTGGCTCTCATGTGCTCAGTTTGTGCTTTTGATCATGCCAGGCTTTGCACAGAGCTGAGAGAATTTCTGCTTTATGAAGAGGAAAATACAGACACATTTTGATGTCTATAGAAATGCATGTTTGCTCTTATTTCTGAGGCAGGGGAACTTAGGGTTTAACATCTCTACAGTTCTTCCTAGGTCTCTGTGCAATCAAAGTTTCCAAGGAGGACTTAATGGGGGAATAGAAATCATTTGGTTGTGGTGGTGATGGTGTAGTTGATACATTTTTTTTCTTTAAAGACTGTGCAATGATAAAAATGGTAAGTAACTTAGTCTACTCACAACTGCTTCATCTTTAAGTTCATGCAAGTTTAGGGAGCTCTAAGTGACTAAAAGAATGAGTGGCTTAAGATTCACTGAGTGATACTGCAAATACAAGGGCTGAAATACCAAAGGAGTAAAGGATACATAGACCTTTGCCCATTACATCAAGAAAATGAAAAAGTTAGGAAGGGGGAGGGGGATTCCTGTGCTACATTTTTCAAGTCCTACTCCAAATGGGGTAACCAGCCCATTAGTATAGGTGCCAGGAAGCTCGCTTTTGTGACATCTCGCCAAACACACCTACTTTCACTGGACCATAGAAAGATCAATCCTGTCTGAAAACCACCCATTACCTAAGACACCTAATTTATATTAGAAGCTCACTAAAAGGCACTGTCTGGCCCCCAACCTTCACTTCCAATGATAAAGGGGATGTTTTACACCGTATGTGACACTTAATCAAAACCGATATTCTTTAACAAACCCTTAACCTCTAGCACACAGGAGTCATATGAGGCCAAGGGACAAGACACAGATCCAGCTCAGGGTGGCATATCCTTTGATTAAGATGATACAGATTTCCCATTTTTATCAGGGTTACAGATTCTAGAGATATCACTTTTTGATTTGTCAGCATGAAATTTCAGTAGAGGTTCAAGCCAAAGAGAGACCAAGACTAGTTCTTCAACTGTGTATTAAGAGATAATTTCTCTGAATCCTCCACAGTAATGATCCTCAGGTCTTCTGATCTTTCTGTAAGCAAGTTTTCCTGGGAACCTGGATTTAAACTATGGCACAAACCTTGCTTGCATCTGGGTCCTTTCTTAAGGAAGAGTATCTAAATACACTTATTCTGTGAGCCCTGAAATGGACCTTTTTTTTTTCCTTTCCTCAGGTCTTTTTCAAAGAGGTAAACCTTCAAGAGAGTTCTTTCACCCTTCCTTGGATTTCTGGGGCAGGAGGTTTTACTTATGGAGTATACAGTACTTTAGATAAGGATTGCAAACTTCAGGGGGTTAGACAATTTTCACTGCCTGCAGTAGGCTGGTATCTCAGTATAGTCGACTTTACTCCTGGGTGATTTCTTCCACCTCCCCTAGCCCTCTCATTTTTTAAGGTATTCCCATGTTCTATGATTTGCATATGACTGATTTGGCCATGAAGAAGTCACTCAAATTCCCTGACACAGGGAATGGTTTGACTTTTTTTTTTTTCCCTCATTTTGGTCAATTTTTTTAACTCAGAAGTTTAGATTTTGTTAGGAACATACTTCTGCAGAAGATATTTCTGCTCATTATTCCTTGGAAATGATGTGCTGCTCGATTATTAGTGTGTAAAGAAGGTCTTGGGAAGGGTTTTGGTTTCCAGTTGTATGTTTTTAAATACTGAAAAGGCACATCTGTTCTGTCAGGCTCAGTGGCTGGCTAGAAACAGGCTGCTCAGGGCACACCTTTGCCAAGTGAATGATACCTTCCTTCAGCATCCAAATATATTTTCTGCCTAGACTGTTTTAATTTTGTGAGTGTTACTAATACAGTTATAAGGAAAGCTCTTTTTGTGAGGAGCTACCTTTTTCTTAAGAGCAAGGAAGCCCCTTTTGCTTTTGTGGAGAAGCTCAGGTCACCTACACGTTTCTCTAGCAAAAAGAAAAAAGGATGAGATTTTGCCTGAGTTTGCAGTGTCAAGAGAAAGAGATGAGAAGGTGGCATTGGGTATCCAGCCTTTCAGGCCTTTTTTGGGTTTGTTTTTTAGACACTATAAAGGAAGAGGAGGCAATCATAGAATCAACCAGGTTGGAAGAGACCTCCAAGATCATCCAGTCCAACCTAGCACCCAGCCCTGTCCAATCAGCTAGACCATGGCACTAAGTACCTCATCCAGGCTTTTCTTGAACACCTCCAGGGACAGCAGCTCCACCACCTCCCTGGGCAGCCCATTCCAATGCAAATCACTCTCTGCCAACAACTTCCTCCTAACATCCAGCCTAGACCTCCTCTGGCACAACTTGAGACTGTGTCCCCTTGTTCTGTTGCTGGTTGTCTGAGAGAAGAGACCAACCCCCACCTGGCTACAACCTCCCTTCAGGTAGTTGTAGACAGCAATGAGGTCACCCCTGAGCCTCCTCTTCTCCAGGCTAAACACCCCCAGCTCCCTCAGCCTGTCCTCATAAGGTTTGTGCTCCAGGCTCCTTACCAGCTTTGTCACCCTTCTCTGGACATGTTCCAGCATCTCAACATCTCTCTTGAACTGAGGAGCCCAGAACTGGACACAGGACTCAAGGTGTGGCCTAACCAGTGCTAAGCACAAGGGAAGAATAACCTCCCTTGTCCTACTGGCCACACTGTTCCTGATCCAGGTCAGGATGCCATTGGCTCTCTTGGCCACCTGGGCACACTGCTGGCTCATCTTCAGCAACTATCTGCCAGTACCCCCAGATCCCTTTCTGCCTGGCTGCTCTCCAGCCACTCTGTCCCCAGCCTGAAGTGCTGCTTGGGGTTGTTGTGGCCAAAGTGTAGAACCCTGCAGGCTAGTTGTAAGAGAGCATTTCAGTCATGGAGAGACCTGTAATCATGTTAAATTATCCTTAAAAGCAACTTCTCTTTAGTAAATGCAAAGCTGACAAGGAAAAATCTGGAGGACTGGTTCTGGTTTATGGCATATCACATACATCAAAGGTCAGCCTTTCATTCTCCTGTACCTTGGGTTTTAAAACTTTGCTAATGAACAGAAGCATAATCAAAGAGAAAGACTTGCATCTCAGCTGCTGCTCCCAGTACCTTACCCATCTTGGCTTCTTAATAAGAAAATTAATTGGGCCTTGAAATATTTTTTTTTTCCTTAAATCTCTTCAGATTTAATCACAGTGTTCTGCTGGAAGCAATTTTTCACTTAAGATTTCATAGCAATGTAGCTAGAGAAACCATGCCATTTCCTGCATCAAGTACATCAAAGTTGTGTGTGGTTTTGTTTTTAGTTTCATTTAACTGAGTATAGAATCAGAGAATCAACCAGGTTGGAAGAGACCTCCAAGATCATCCAGACCAACCTAGCACCCAGCCCTGTCCAGTCAACTAGACCATGGCACTAAGTGCCTCAGCCAGGCTTTGCTTCAACACCTCCAGGGATGGTGACTCCACCACCTCCCTGGGCAGCCCATTCCAATGCCAATCACTCTCTCTGCCAACTTCTTCCTAACATCCAGCCTAGACCTCCCCCAGCACAACTTAAGACTGTGTCCCCTTGTTCTGTTGCTGGTTGCCTGGCAGAAGAGACCAACCCCACCTGGCTACAGCCTCCCTTCAGGTAGTTGTAGACAGCAATGAGGTCACCCCTGAGCCTCCTCTTCTGCAGACTAAGGAATCCAATTTTGGTCTCTTTGCTCTAGGGAAGAAGTGTGTTTTTTTCCTTATTTCTCCTGGGGTCTGTATCTGCTTTACTGCAATGCAGTCTAGATTTAAAATATTCCCAGGGAAGGAGGAGCAGAGCCCTCCTCCTGTGCAGTGTGCATGGCTGGGATGGGACAGCAGTGGTTGGGATGCTTCCTACAACCAGAGTCTTTTCTGCTGCCTGCGGTATGGAGGAGAGTCTCTTCATACTGGTGTCTGGTTAAAAGGTAGACTCTGCGGTGACTGAGGGCCACCTCAGAGCTGACAACAGCTAAGAGCTGACAACACTTTGAGATGCCAGTGCTTTACAGGAGAAAGGAATAGGCAGATTTTGAGGAGTCTGAGCTGGGCTCAGCTTTTCCTGAGATGCAGAGATTGTATGGTTATGTGTCGAAGCTAAGCAGGTTCAAGACACGCAGCCCACCTTATCCCTGACTTGGGCACTTGGTTTACTGTTTGCTGTGTCCTGGATGCTTCTATTCTCTAACGAGATGGGAGAGTAGTTTATGTTTCCAGGTTTAAAGCTTGCTGCTGCAGAGATTTGGCTCCAGAGTTCAGGAGGAAGGTGCCTGTGGGGGCTGGAGGGCTGGATTAAAGTATTTAACAGCTCTCTCAGGTTGGCTTTACATATGGGGTCACTTAAAAGCTATGCAGTTCTGTGGCAAGGTGCCAAGTTTGCATTTCATTTTAAACTGAAGATTTTAAAAGCAATTTGTGAGCGTTGGAGGTGGATTTTCTTTTTTTTTTTGGCTTCATTTTACACCCAAGGTTTGGTTTAATGTTAAAGGCATTGCTGCACGAGGAGGGAGATCTTGCTTAGCTTCTCTGCACAGGTACAAGCCCTGTTGTCCATGCTGTGACTTTGGTCTCCCTTTCCTGAGGGGAGGCCTCGAGGGATCCTCAGGGGTGAGGGGTTCCTCTGAAGCTCTGTTAAACCTGATTTCAGCCCAGCTGAAACATATAGTTGTGCCAAGGGACCTGGGCCACAGCTTGTCTCTGCTGGCACACCGGGCACAGACAATCCCATGCAGGCAAGAGTCTCCTCACAGTAACCCTCTTGTCCATTGCTCTCCTGGCTGGTGTCCCCGAGGGCTAACTCTGGGATGTGCAGCAGCACTGTATTTGCTGCACCCACCTCATCCCAACCATCTTTCCTGTGCCTGAAAGCAAGCACTAGATATTGAGCGACTGGATGTAGCTCCTTGCTCTGAACACATTGCTGCTGTGTGACAGGCTGGGGGACTCAGGTCCACTTTCTCTGCTCCTGCCCTGACAGGAGCAGGTAGCCAACAAGGCTGACATCTTGGTTGGAGTCTGCTGTAGACCACCAAACCAGGAAGAAGAGGTTGATTTATTATTCTTTAAGCAACTGGAGGCTGCCTCAAGATCACCTGCCCTTGTTCTTGTGGGTGACTTTAACCTGCCAGACATCTGCTGGGACTTTAATACTGCAGAGAAGAGGCAGTCTAGAAGGTTCCTACAGTGTATGGAGGACAACTTCTTATCTCTGTTATGTGAGCCTACCTTGCTTGAGCCTACCAAGCAGCCCTGCTTGACCTGCTGTTCGTGAATAGAGAGGGGCTGGTGGGAGATGTGGTGGTCAGAGGCTGCCTGAGGTCCAGTGAGCATGAAATTTGAGAGTTTTCAATATATGGAGAATCCAGGAGGAGCATCAACACTGGACTTCCCAAGGGAAGACTTTGACTTATTTAAGGAACTAACTTGGAAAGTTCCTTGGGAAACAGCCCTTAAAAACAAAAGGGTCTTCAAGAAAGAACTCCTGAAGGCACAGGAGCAGGCTGTCCTATTGTGCCAGAAGATGAGCCAATAAGAGAGACAGCCAGACTGGATAGGCAAGGAGCTTCTGAAGGAATTAAAGATAAAAAAGAGGGTGTATCACCTTTGGAAAAAAGGGGAGGTATCACAGGAAGAGTTCAAGGATGTTGCTAGGTCTTGTAGGAAAAAAAATTAGAGAGGCAAAGGCCCATTTAGAACTTAGGCTGGTCACTGCTGTTAAGGACAATAAAAAATGTTTCTATAAGTATAAATGGCAAAAGAAGGAGCAAGGACAACTTCCAGTCCTTGCCAGATGGAGAGGGGAATATAGTAACAAAGGATGAGGAAAAGGCAGAGGTGCTTAACACCATCTTTGCCTCAATTTCCAATAGTGGGACAGGTTGTCTCCAGGACAGCTGACCTGACCTCCTGAGCTGGCAGATGGAGTCAGGGACCAGAATGGGCTGCCCAGGGAGGTGGTGGAGTCACCGTCCTTGAAGGTGTTCAAGCAAAGCCTGTCTGAGGCACTTAGTGCCATGGTCTAGTTGACTGGCTAGGGCTGGGTGCTAGGTTGGACTGGATGATCTTGGAGGTCTCTTCCAACCTGGTTGATTCTGTGATTGTATCTGTTGATGCCAAGCCTGCCCATGCAGCTACAGCCCTGGTTTTGAAGAAGCTGAAGGGCAGGTCTGCCAGCTGTACCTTGTTCCACAGCTTGCAGGCACACAGGTCCCACGTGTTTGAGGAGGATATGGATCTTCAGTCTTGCAAAATCGACCAAGAGAACAGTTTAGAGCAGCCCTGAAATGTATTGTGAGCCCATCTATGTCTGGTTGGTGGATGTGAGTCCTGAGTAAAAATCTCCAACTAGTTCCATGGGAGACATAGACTACAGCAGATGCAGGGCCATAAAAGAGGTGAGCAAGGTCACTCCAGTGCCTAAGAAAAGACAGTGCCACCGAGGGCCCAGCACACCTGCCTGCCATCAGCCCTTGGCTGCAAAACTCTCCAAATCTCCATCACACGTTCCCTTTCATTTCCACAGCTAATTGGCACTTTTTACCCTGTTTTGCATGTGGAGTGTGTTAGTATAGGATAGGTTTATTATCAAATTAATTAGGAGCTCCCTCCAATTATTCCTGCTGTGCCTGATGGGCTCTCCCCGCTTCCCGCAACAGGCTGATTGGCTACTAGAAAGTCTTTGGCTTTAAACGATTGAGCGGTGCCACAGGCTCGTTAACGGCGCTGCCTTGCTGCGCTCCGCTGCCTTCTCGCCTTCCCGGCGGTGCGGCTGTCCCTCTGTGCTCAGGGCAGCTCCTGGCACCCAGTGAGCCCCAATGGAGTTCTCTAAGATGCTGCTCCAAGAAGTGAGGGCAGCTGCTCCAGCTCAGGGACTGCACGGCCACTGACCGACCCTTCTTGCACATGTAGTCATGAGCCTTCAGGGTAGTCCAGCAGCCTGGCAGGGCTGGGGCAGGATAGCAGCTGGGGGCTGCAACAGTTGAGAGGTTTATCGCAGCACCAGCATCACCAGCAGCAAGGACGAAGCTGCAGTATCTGGGTTGGAAACAGCTGGCTGAGGCTCTCAGGCAAGGGATGCATTTCAGACGCTGGATCTTGCAGTGTACACAGCCACAACAGCAGTGAAGCCATCCAGGGTGCGGAGATTTGCTTAACTGAGAAATAAGCACTTAGTTGTGGGTCAGTGACTGCACAGCTGATTGGCTGAGCCTGTTTTATTTTGGAATAATTTACAGTTGTTAAACGGATTTGGGAAAGCCCTAATAATGGTTATTAAACTATTGACTTAGCCTGACGTGTTTAGTGTAGTAATCCGTGTTCGTGCTTGTGGTGGTGATGAGGGTGCTGGAGCCGGGAGAGGTGCTGGAGCCGGGAGAGGTGCTGGAGCGTTGTCAGCCCCAGGATGCCACTGCGCAGCCGGCAGGGCTGTTGCCCTAAGGCTGGGTGAGCAGCGCTCCTCCTGCTAGCCAGGGAGAACCAGCAAAGCCCTTCAACCTCTTGTTTTTTTCTGGGTCAGAAGCGGTGCTTTGCTTCCCCATAGTTACAAATTCATTATGTGCCATCTCCATTATCACCTACTGAACCTAATCTCATGTCAAAAAATAACAGCCCTCCATACAAAAAGTGTGGGGTTTGCACCTGTGCAGACGCCAGACTCATTTTTAACTCATCTTTGCAGTGAATAACTTCAAGTGCAATACTTGCTGAATGGCCTTCTGGCCAGCACTTCAAAATGTTACACATTCATTTATACCGTGGCGTGGGACATGTTAGCTGAAGCCTACAGGGCACATATTTTACGCTGTGTAGAAGAAATCCCTGCAAATGAACTAAATCTCTCCAGCTCGTCATGTCTGCTGTCCACAGGTGGTTCACAGAGCAATTCTTATTTTTCTTTTTATTGTTTTCCTTTGCATGATGGTTAAAAAGGCAGTGGGCAGATGCTTAAAAGACAAATCTCCTTTTTATGCTTTGTTTAACCCCCTAAAACGTGCACAGAACTAAATGTTGGTCTGGCATGAAACGCCACTCTGTGTGCTGGCAGCTGTGCACGTACTACAGAGGCTTTGCTAGGAGGAGTGGTGCTCTTGGATGTCTTACAAAAAAGCTCATTTCTCAAAAAAAAAAAAAAAATCAGTTGATGACTGAACTCCAATGGATGCTACCTAGGAAGAAGGAATGCTAAGCAGTCAGATTAAAAAACAAAAAGTAAACAAAAAGTGCATTTCTCCCCCCCCCCCTAGACTTTCATTCCCTCATTTCAGGCAATATTATTGTTTCATTAGTTGCCCAGTTAGCCAGAATCCCTTCTGGGGGAGGGAGAACCTACATTTCAAAAGCAAACAAATAAACAAACAAACCATTATGCAGAACAAACCATCTATCCCTGCTAATTTTCATTTAGGAACAAACAAACCCCAACAAAACGCACAACCAACCAACAACAAAAGCACACAGAAAGAAACAAACAGATGAAAACCCTCCCAAAACATTCACGACTCCTTTAAAACATGATAAAAGGGCAGGGGAGGTTGCAGGCTCACAGGCTGCCTTTGGAGGTCACCCTGGAGGGCTGCTGCCAAGGGCCACAATGTTTTTCATTCCCCCTCTCTAAGAAGAAACACACCTTCAGTGTGAACGACTGGCTGGACTGCAAAGGGATTTTTAGGTTGTATAGAAGAAGGAAAAAACCTACTGCTTCAGTTAGAGTTGGAGAAATGGTGTGAAGTCCACAGTCAGCAGAGCTGGTGTGAAGTGCTCCTGCATTTCCAGCTTCAGCAAACCCTCACAGGCAATGGGAAGCTCCCCACTGTGGCCCATTTACAGCAGGGACACCTACACCAGCCTGGCCTGCTTGGCACACACTCATTGGCATACCAGCAATCACAGTATTGCTTTTTGAGCAGTTTCACAGGCCCAAGGTCAGATCAAAATGCTCTTTTTCTGGCAGCATTCCCCACTTTTCCTGGGTGCTTAGCAATACAAAACAAAGAAACAGCAGCAACAAAGCTCACCACATCCCAATTTAGCCACTGCACCTAAGCAGCCACATCTCAATATGGCCTGGTGACAGAGAAGCTCAGACAGGCAAGAGGAGATTCTGCTGTATCTTCTGGAACATTAACATTTCTTGGACTCCACAAAAAAAGGGGAAAAGGTATTTTATGAACCTGCAGTGAAGGTGTCCCTCAGCCTGAGTCCCCCCTTCTTAGCCATTCCTGGTAGCTTGGATGAGAACTGAAACTGTGGGGTTTGGGAATAGTTCAAATAAACCTTTATTCAATTTATTTTAAGGGCATTTGGACATTTCCCCCCACCCCCTTTTGCCTTTATTTATGTCATTAGTATTTCTGCTGTGTTCTTATTTAAATCATACTGCAGTTGGTTTTCAGTCTTTGTGTGGAGAGATCATAGAATCAACCAGGTTGGAAGAGACCTCCAAGATCATCCAGTCCAACCTAGCACCCAGCCCCATCCAATCAACTAGACCATGGCACTAAGTGCCTCATCCAGGCTTTTCTTGAACACCTCCAGGGATGGTGACTCCACCACCTAGATTTCTGTATGTTTTTTTACACAGCATATATACATGCACAAATGCTCTCTCTATAGCCATGCTGCTTCAAATGGGAGTTGCTGCCTTTCCCATGTACTTGCCTACTCAACAGTACAGTTTTCTAGAAGGAAATTTAGGGCCTCCAGTATTTGAGAACTGTGAAATGTCATTGTATTTACCTCCAAGCACTCTGGAGTATCCTGTGTGAGGGCTCTAATCTAGCCAGTTTATATAAGACTGTGGAAATTCAGTTTCAGTAATGAACCTTTGCATCTTTAGGAACAGCTGGAGAGGCTCAGGTCTACTCATCCTGCTCAGAAGGGACATAAGGAATTTGGATTAGATGCAGATGGAGTGGGGATTTCATTAATGACAGAAAGAGAAGCAAACGTAGAGGCATAACAGCCTGAATGCAAACACATAGTAACTGTGTATGTATTTCTGACTTTAAACTGTAAACTCCATAAATATGCTATCATGCAAGAGGCAAAGCATATGTAAATGTAACAATATCCCATTACCTCCTCAGTGAAAAAGAATTTTCATAACTCATACATACCCCATTGAATAAATGCTCAGCTTCACTGCTGGCTGTTAATTATCCTCCACAAAATCCCGGTTATTGTGCTCAATGTCAGTAAAGGCTCAGTTGTTATTGTAGTGGATATAAAGAGAACGGTACCTGAGGGAGCAGGGAGTAAATATGTTTGTGCAGAATTCTAACAAGGAGAGGTCTGTTGCACAGAAAGGATCCATAGGGTGGGATTTTGATATGTGCTTCAGGAAATTAAGCTTTTTCAAGACAAAAAACCTTGCCATGAGAGGGAATACATGATATTGCTCAGTATTTGAAAGGTACCAGCCATTTAAAAAGTGCTTACTGGTATTAAAAGGAATTTCTAAGACTACTTTGGCTGAAAGGAGAGAAGGGAGGAACTGCTCTGGTTTTCCCCTGAAGTCTACAGTCCCCATAATCATGCCATGGTAGGTGTATGCAAGCTCACAAGGCCTATTTATTTCCTTGGGTTATTTGAAGAGCACATGGAAGTCACTGTCCAAAGGCAAGAATCTGCTTCCCCCGCATCAGCACAGTAGAGGCACTGGGACCTTACGTGGGAGCTTCCTCTGCAGGTCCCAGTGCAATGACACAGTAGGAGAGAGCCAGATGGAAGTGTCCTTGGGTGGTGTGCAATGCCAAGGCCACCAGGATTCATTGAACTTAAGAGAAAGAAGAGCTGGGAGCAAAAGTGATTTATCTCAGGGACTGATACGTTTTCTGTACTGAAGTGTTGGAAATGCTGCAGTTGCTTGACATTTCACCAGGTCCAGGAAAGATCCACTGAAGGTGTTACTTTATTGGATGAGTTCTTTCCCACATGCCCTGCACTATCTGATTGCCAGGTAGGAGGTGGCAAAGCCTTGTAACACTTGGGTTGCTAAAGTCATTGCTTTTGGTATGAAGTGGGTTGGTGACTTCAGGGTCACAGGAGTGGACTAGCCTTGCTCAAAGGCAACACACTGGCTGCAAGGAAGTCAGACTTTCTCCCTGTTTCTTTTTCTCATTTCTATTCCATGTCTCTATTCTCCTTGGTTGTGCAGGGACAAGTGTAGAGCTAACACAGTGAGCATGGTGAAAGGACAGAACAAAGTGTGTAGCTTCAGATGGAGATTCTGAAAACAAGAAAAAAAGAATTAAGAAAGCTGAAGAAAAGATAAGTAAAACTTCTATGAATACTAAGCATACCTAGGGATGAATGGAACAGAAAGAAAATGTAGGACAGGAAAGTAAAGAAAGAGCTTTGGGGTGGGATAAAAGAAACCATAAGACATCACAGGATGGTCCACTGTTGGTCTGACTTAGTGGGATGCTACCTATGGCACAGCCCCATCGAGATGCCTTTACCTGCAGGGCCAGTTGGATATGACTTTGGTAGTCCTGTAATTGCCTGCTCAACTGGGCTTGAACAGAATGGGACACTTCTGTGGCTAATACAGCACAGCAGTTTAAAAGGCAACACCAGAAAACACACAGTTCACTTAGATACTTGGATCTTTGCCTTGTGTTGGAAAGGGAAAACTCATGTAGGTGTTTCCAAGAATCCCAAACATGGTCTCACAGTAACAGTGAAGTAGACTGATTATAGCTCTGCTCCTCTGTTAGCACTGATCTTCGAGCAGACACTGGTTTTCTTTGCACCACTCCAGTTCGTGTTTGGAGACTTGCAAGGTATAGCAGCTGTAAGCAGTTGCCAGCTATAAGCAGTTGGTACAAGTCTGGATAGTGTGATACGTTGGTTTGTTTGCTTCTCTTGAGACAAAGGGGTGGGATGTCCACTGCTGGACTGCCAGCAGGAGCTGTAGTTGATTGGATAGGGCTGGGTGATAGGTCAGACTGGATGATTTTGGAGGCCTCTTCCAACCTGGTTGATTCTATGATTCTCTGATTCTATGACCTGAGTATTTAAACCTGTTATTTCCTGCTCAACTGGCGTATGTGAACAAGCAGGAGCCCAATTTGATTCCACTATCTTGGGAAATGTTGAAAGACCATATTTTGTCTCTAACTCTTCTTGTTACCAGCATTGTTCTTCAGATTTTTGGCACACTCCTGGGTTAGAAGGGAAGTGTGTAAATATTTAGGGGATTTTAATAACGTTATTACGTGCCATGTAGTATTCTAGTAGCTGCTTGCAAAGTTGTTGACTTGGGAGTGACTTCTAAGTATCACATTTGTGTAACTTTGTTTTAATATTAAACATCTTGAAAGGATTCTGCAGATTATTTTTTTTTTTCCTGTCACTTTTGGTGATGAGTCAGAAAATAGTTCTGATGCCCCTTCTGCCTCTGATTTTCTTGACCTCCCAGCTGCTGTCCTGCAGCTGTAACAGATGCACGCTGCACTTCCTGGGGTCTTTACTGGCAGCGGGAGGAGAAAATAGCCCTCAGCAAAATTCCATGTGGGACATGCTGTGCTCCATGTATAAAGTCAGTGGATCAAAGATGTAAGCCAGGAGTATGTGGGGCCTTTTCCAGTTCCTGCAGGGGGTAAGGCTTGCCTTAACTAGAGTTGCCTTCTAGGAATGCAGTGTCAGTGTGGAACAACGCTGACTCCTTCTGCTTCCTCTATTCCTGATTGTATTTGTAAGCCTTACAATAAAAAAGATTGCCAAAATGAATATGCAAAATATTGCAAGGTGGAAGCAATCAGCTGGGCAGCACTAAAGGGATGTGTTTGTGTCTCAGAACTACAAGCATGAAAACGTTCAGGTGGCCAGGCAGAGCAATACAGTGGGGAGACTATCAGGGCTCCAGCACAAGGAGCAGTGAGTTTGCTTTTCCTCCTCCCCTTCATTTTTTTCCTTCATTCAACCAAGCAGCACAACCACTTAGCACTGCAGCAACAGATGTACATAAGCCAGAGCACTGGCTTTTCTGGTATGTGTGTTGCATCTTGTTACTATGACTCTCATCTAATTCTAAGAGTGCTACTCTTAGTGAATGGCTGCCATTTTCTTAGGGCTCGATTGCACAGCAGATGGACAATCCTTTTGCTGGTGTAGCCTTCAGTTTTGGCCTGAATAATGGCTAATGTGGTTTAGTCTTTACAGGTGAGGGAAAGAAACACCATGGCAAATGTTTTCTGTGTGTCAGAGCTGCTGAGATTGACTGGGGCCTCTGAACATTCGAGCAAATGTGCTTCAAAATACAGACTATCTTACCACAGCAGTATTTGTGATCTTGCTTTTCACATCTTTAGTTGATTGGACAGGGCTGGGTCATCGGTTGGACTGGATGATCTTGGAGATCTCTTCCAACCTTGTTGATTCTATAATTCTATGATCTTATGGTGCAACAGTCCAGTGTGTTTGCTCAAGGGTTGACATTCCATGGTGAGTGTAGTGTCTTAGGGCAGCACTGGTGGAAAGGAGAAAAGCTAGGACCACCATCTCTGAATAGTCTGGGTCACCACAGGAAAGCCTTCCAAGGAGAGACTGAAGGAACTGGGTCTCTCTAACTTGGAGAAGAGGAGACTGAGAGGTGACCTCATTGATGTTTATAAATATGTCAAGGACAAGTACCAAGAGACAGGCTCTTCTCAGTGATGCCCAATGACAGGACAAGGGGCAATGGGTGGAAGCTGAGGCATAGGAAGTTCCAAGTAAACTTGAGAAAGTTCTTTCACTGTGAAGGGGACAGAACACTGAAACAGGCTGCCCAGGGGGGGCTGTGGAGTCTCCTTCTCTGGAGATACTCAAAACCTGCCTGGATGTGTTCCTGTGTGATGTGGTATAGGTGATCCTGCTCTGGCAGGGGGATTGGACTGGATGATCTTGATGGGCCAGTGTTAATGGCATGAGCCTCAACAAGGCCAAACGCCAGGTCCTGCACTTGGGCAGGCATGGGTAAGTGTGGCTGAAAAGCTGTCTAGCAGAAAGGGACCTGGGAGTTCTAAAGGAGAAGCGACTGAATATGAGCAAGCAGTGTGCACAGGTGGCAAAGAAAGCCAATGGCATCCTGGGTTGTATTAGAAATGCTGTGGGCTCTTTCTGGGCTTGTGTGTTCACCTCAGGTGTGCACCACTGCCTTACCCACCAGCCTGCAATGGTCAGTGCTGCAAGAGACAAGGGGCCAAGAGAGTTCTGAGTGCCTGGGTCTGGAGCTGTGGTGCAAGAAGAGCTGGAAATGCTATTTTCTGAAACGTAGCAGAGGCAAAACACTGGGACAGACCATTCTGTGACAGCTAGATAGGATGACAGCCAAGAGCAGTGAGTCTGAGGCCCACAGTGCCTATGGATAAGGGGATATTATGACTTTGGTTTGGTTACTTTTATATCTGGCCATTATTAACAATGATCCTGCTGAATGGCCCTTCCTATAGGCAACCAGGCTGCTTCACTGCAGGCATGTCAGTGTAGGCTGTCATGTAGCTGGCAGCACACAAAGAGTCCAGCCTGTGGTGGTGTGCATGTCTGAATGCCTGCATGCCCCCGAGGAGTCTGGTTATATATCATATGCTTACCTGGCCAAGTGAAGTGAAGGTCTGTATGACCAGCAGGTCAGGCTGTGGAGGCATTTTGATTTAATCACGTCTCCTATCTGGCAAAGGGTATCATTGTATTTTTCAGCTTTGCCTTTTTCAACAGTTTTAGATGCCTCATGTGGAGAAAGTAGTATCTTTTAAAGAATACATTCTATATTTGGTAATGGTTCGAGGCATAGATGTGTCTGAAGGAGAAAGGCTTTTCAAGCAGTATGCTGCTGCCTCAAATGTTCCTCAGCAAATTCTGCTGGGCTCTGCCTCTGAGCTGCGCTGCCCTCTCACCAGCCTGAGACTTGAGGGATCAACTCAGGAACTGCTTGAGACTCTGCACGATATTCTTCAATGGCCCTTTTCTTCTCTGGAAGAAAGGTACAGGGAAATGTCAGAGAGAATTAACAACTTAGATGGGTGGGTGGCAAGGCTTGAAAACTGTACAGAGATGATTGAGTGAAAAGCACTGTCCCTCAAGGAAACAGTTATTAATACTGCACAGGTGGACTTGGGGAAAAAAATGGCTTTATTTTTTTTAAGAGTACAGTATAACCTTAAAACAAAACCAACCAACCAAAAACCAAACACCAAAACCAAACAGCCAAAACAACAGCAAAAAAAAACACAAAAAAACACATACACAAAACCCACAGTGGAAAAACAGATCTAACTGAAGCCCAGCCAATATCTTGGTAATAGGACTAACTCACCAAATGTTTGGAATAGCTTCTAATAATATCCAGGCTGAAAACCTCAGGCTGACTATGTAACACACAGTCTCAAGTTGTGCTGGGGGAGGTCTAGGCTGGATGTTGGGAGGAATTTCTTCCCAGAGAGAGTGATTGGCATTGGAATGGGCTGCCCAGGGAGGTGGTGGAGTCGCTGTCCCTGGAGGTGTTCAAGAAAAGCCTGTCTGGGGCACTTAGTGCCATGGTCTAGTTGACTGGCTATAGCTGGGTGCTAGGTTGGACTGGATGATCTTGGAGGTCTCTTCCAACCTGCTGATTCTGTGATTCTATTATAAGCTTTCTACACAAAATCATGTATGAAATAATGCAAAGCAGAGCCAAGGTCAGCGGGTAGTTGGATCTGGGTAAGCTTTGCAGGTTTCCCTTTGCAAGACTCCCCACTAGGACACTGAAGCAGCTAAGAGGACTCTGAGTTGTTGCTTTAATTCAGAGACACTTCCACTGTTACTGCCCCGAGTTGTTTTCCTTCAGCATAAACTACATTAATTACAGATCAATTGTACAGGAGAAGTTTCTGCTGGTGCTGCTTAGGACCTGCATTTGTAGCTGGCCTGCTGCTTCCCAGGGACCTTAACTGGTGCTTAACTGGTGTTGGCAAATTGTGAAGGTATTTGTGTATGAATAATCTACAACAAGAAGGAAAACCATTTTCCAAAGAACAAACTGGAGCACAAGTCAAATAGATCCTTACTCAAAACAAGACAATGTTGCTCCATGTTTCTTCTTTGAAGTGAGAAGATGGTGAAAGGGAGAACAGATTAGGATTGGGGAAAAAAAAAAGGGAATTTATTTCTTAGTTCTGCCATGAGACTTCATGTGTGACCTTTGGCAAGGCTCTTGACACTCCTGCACATCTCACTCATGCCTGTGAAATGAGCATAATCTCTACCTTGGTCAAAAGAACATCCTCAGTGGACCAAGTCCTTACGAAGGTAGAGAGTATCAGAGGGAGTTCTCTCATTTCCTCCTATAATGGGCACCACTGAATTAGATAAGCAACAAGCCAGGATTTCAAGCATTTTTGGAGCTGAACAGTGTTAGTATCCAACAAAGAGCAAATGTTTTGTACTAGAAGATAGGAATATTTTGTTTCTCACAGTGTAAACACAAAAAATATTTGTCTTTGTAGATTAGCTGCAGCAATGAAAATACTTTCCATAGTCACTAGCTGGGAGTTCTCAGACTCTGATTAATATATCCCAAACCATCTGGTAAAGACTGGAACAGGGAGTTGAATTAAACATGGGATACTGGGCAGGTTGAGGCCTTTTCACACAGGATATAGATGGTTATGTGCTCTGTGAAGTCTCTTCTCTGCTTGGAATTATCATCCTGATGACTCTTCCATCCAATCTTGACAAATGGTAGAAGAACTAATGAAGAAATAAAGAAGCATTAGCTTACTGCCATGTTGGCTGCCACTTTTTTGATGCACAAGTTGGTTGCCTCTCTGCCTCCATAGGGAATCACTGAAATACTTTAATTTATATTGATTTATGTCTGACAAAAGTAATATCTAACTTGTACTTTTTACAGAAGCCAGATTGGAGCTTTTTCACAGTATCACCAAGGTTGGAAGAGACCTCATAGATCATCAAGTCCAGCCCTTTACCACAGAGCTCAAGGCTAGACCATGGCACCAAGTGACCAGTAAGTTTCTTTTGCCCATGGAAAGCCCAGAGGCAGACTACAAAGTTTTACAAATCATTTGGAAACCTCTGAAATTGCTGTCCCTTTGTCTTCTGTGGCCTTTAGAAACCTACTTCCCACTCTGCCTCCTTCATTGCCTGAAAATCATGGGAATAAGGAAGCATTTTCTGACTACAGCACTTCCAACTAGGAACATTATAATGAATTACAGAACTGTGAGGGTCTAGGTCATAGAAATTTGAAACCTAAGCATCTGTTTAACTTCTAATCCATGCAGAGTCCTACTGCCTCGAGGCCTTAACCTCGCAGGGAACAGCAAATAACAATAAAGCAACTTTCTCACTCTAGTCTAGAATTAACTTGCAGGTTTAACTGGCCTCTTTTATTGCAGATGTTTATGTTGAATTGTCCTACTGTAGCAATTATTGTGGATTCAGGAAATAAAATGGTTCCATTGACTTACCTGAGGGTCATACACACACAAAAAAGATAAAGAGTACTGCCAAAATACTAAGATTTTAGGATGCTGTTCCCTTAGACTGTTAAAATTAGTTAATCAGATTGTTAAATATTTATTTATTTCACAAACATGTTGTTCTAACCTCTCTATATCCTTAATTAATGAGTGACAGAGCAGAAAGATAAGGCTACCTGTCTGGCTTATTTTAGATTGGTGTAGAGAAAACAAACTGACAGGTATTAATGTCCTGAAGAGAACAGGTACTTATTTTTCTGTGAAACTACAAAATGTAGCTACTTTAGAAGACTGTAACTTTATTGCTGCAACCCTTTGGAGATTCTTATTACTCTGCCAAGTGATTATTATTCTCTCAGCAACAAAGGATTAAAAAATAAAGAAGCATCTTGGGTTAACCTCACTGAGTTAGTTTGAAGTTAGCTAGAATGTTTTGGTGAGAAGAATTAGATTACAGGCTGTGAAAAATGAAACAATGGTGATGTCTGCTTCACTCATAGGCTTGCTGAGATGCATAAAAACACAAATATAGGCAAGGGAGTCTCTGGGCTTTGGGCTGAACTTCTCTCTCTAACCTAACCTACTATCTGTGTAACTAATCCATCTGCTTCCTAACCCCCCTGGCCAACCCTCCAAACTACCTTAAATATAAGGCAAGATCTGGGGTAAGGTAGAGGGGTGGAAAGAAGGTGGAAGGGCGATTGGGAGCCCCTCCTGGGGACTCAGGTTTCTGGGAGGGCTGTTGTGTTTCTGTATTACTTTTTAACTTGTATATTTCTGTCTATAGCTGTATAGATTGTAAAGATTTGCTTGTAGATTGTTCTAAGTTCTAAGTATAAAGCTTCATTCAATTTCCAGACCAACTGAATCTAGTCTGGGTGATTTTCCATAGTGTGGGGAGGCAGGTAACACCCAAACTCATCACACCTCATAATGCCACACACAGCCCTTTGTCACCCTACGACAAGAATGGATAATTGTGGTGTTTTTTTCTTGGAGTTAGCATTTTTGGGAAGAGTGGAATACCAGGATTTGGCTATGGAATTCTTTCATCATCTCCCCTTTGTGTGGGGTATGAAGGACTATCTATTAGGCCACTGCTGGATATGGCTACAGGCATCCAAGGCAGTCTAAGTGCACTGATGTCCTCAGCACCTACAAGCAAGATTGTCAAGCTTGAGAGTCAAGTTTCCTTGCTACACAGCATGAAGATAAAAAATTCCTGGATGATATGTTTAGAGGTGTGAACACGCCTAGTGTACGGTGCAGAAGAGAAGTATACATGCAAGAGGAGTTTCTGTAACTAGGATAGAAAAAGGCAGGCACTCGTCCAGAGGAGATTGTGAATGTTGGGAGTACCACAGTTTGTTCCTGGATGGTTGATGGACTGCTGATAAACATGCAACCCTGGGGTGAAATCAGCAAACCTTGTCAAATGCACCCCAGCCATGAATAGGGAAGAAATGTGATGGGGCCAAGCACTGTAGTATGCAAGTCTGGAAGATGGTGTGTTTACTGGTAATTAAACAGAACCCAGTTTGGACCCTCTCAGTTTTCCTTTGGCATCAAAACAGGATGCCAAAGATGCATGGCACTGGCGTGTTTGTCTTCAGCAGAGCTAGGGGCCCTGCACTGCACTGGCAAAGAACAATGACAAGAAGCCTGACTTACACCATCCTCCAGCTGTGTCTTCTGCATGGATACCACACCTGTATCCCAGAAAAACCAGGGAAGTCAATCGACTTAAGTTGAATCTCCCTCACCAAATTTTTGAGAATGGTTAAACCCTTGGACCTCAGTGCTGTGACAGATTAGAGAGTGAGATGAAAGGCTTTTTAGCAGCACTGCCTCTTGCTAACTCAACACCAAAGTCCAGACTACTGGGGCTTTTTCTCCAGTCCCCAGGGTCTGAGAACCACGAAGACACAATATTTTCTTTGTCTAGTGTGCTGCACGTGGAGACGCTGATGAGAATATCCCATGGGGTCTTTAAGAACGAATTCTGGCCCTTCTTTTCATCTTGGGTTTCAGTTCATTGGGTTTGAGAAGTCTACATGAAAAAAAACCCCAATCTTTTATTTTCCAAAGTCAAAGGGCAAAAACTGAGTATGCTATCTTCAAAGGTGGACAGTGAAAGATTAGAAATGCAGCACAAACCAGTAGTCTTGTAAGCTACAGATCTGATGGGCCTTTGGGCAATCTCTTGTTTGGATTCTCCTAGGTCTACATAGCTGGAAGCTCTGACTGCAGCTTTTCCTGTGGGTGGGTATTCATAACATCTTTCATCTTTGCAGCTTTCTTGGTGTTTAATAAGAGTTTAATTCAATCTGCAGTGGGTCTCTCTTCTTTCACTTAGCAGCCTGTTTTTGTGAAATGTATAGGAATGTAACATTTTTAGCCTTTTATTGCTCTGTCAGATGTGGTTAAAATTGGCTGCTGTTTGTTCTTGTTCTCTCTCTCTTGCACAACGTGCAAGCATGTACACGCACGTATGTGTGCACACATGCGCACACACACAGAGATTTATTATACATATGAAGAGATAATGATCTCAAAACCCTTTTAATTTCTGTAGGAATCCAGGCTAGGAAAAGAAGTATTGTAATGCTTTTTCTTTAGGAGAGGAAAAGGAGGATGAACTGATTTTTTTTTTCCCCCTATGCAGCAGATAGAATATTAAATTACCACTCTGTTAAGACATAACGTGTTGCTGAAAATCCAATCCCATTATTGTAAGGCAAAAGATGTAGCAGGACCCTTGTCCTGGAGCTGCAGACTCCTGCTTATTCATGGCATGCATGTCTCCTGCTGAGCCAGAAGGAATGTGTAGGGTACATAGGCTTGCTGTGAGATCCTGTCTCTGTTAAGTCTTTTGGAGTTTTGCCATGAAACTAAGGCATTTTACCCTTCGTTTGTAAGTAATTAAGATGATAGTGGAGTTTCTGAGTTTTCCAACTTTGTGAAAACAAACTAATAGCAATGATCCACTTCAATAATTCAGATATTAATTGACGTGAGAGACAATACATTAAAAAATAATTAACTTTCCTTAATTAATTTTTAGAAACAGAAAGGACACCTGCAGCAAGCACAGACGTTTGCAAGTGTCATTAGATTGGGAAAGCTGTGCAGCAGTGCTGAATAACAGGCTGAAAGAACCAAGAGTGATCTGCAGCATGGTCTGACAAGTGAACTATCCAATTGCTAGTGAGCTGCAAAAAAAAAAGGTGATAAAGATGTGCACTTTTTAGAGGTCTACTGAAGCCAGAGGTTAATTAGTAGTTAAACAATGTCTACTGGTGTTTTATGCCAGCACTATCGGTGTGCTAATGATGCTAATTGTCAAGCCTCAAATGTGCCTCTTTCAGTCTTAAGCTGAAATACACTGATGAGTCTTTTATTGAGACATTTCTTATATATTTTGACTAGTATTTTATTTTTCTCTAAATCCAGATTTTTCTATGACCAGAACTGGAATTCTGAATCTCCCTCAGCTTTTCTTCCTTGGTAATTGTGGTTCGATTCCACTTATGTGTGATGCTGCAAGAAGGTAAGGTGAACACTTTTGTTATCATAGTCTTGTCCAAGTTTTACATTTTTACTTCAATGCAACACAGAAAGAATTTACATGAACACTAGAACTTTACACCTCCTCTTTCCAAGTTACTAAGTAGAAGAGCACAAACTTAATTTGCTCTTAGTATGTTTGCCTGGTGGAGCTGCGCTTGTAGAATCATATAATCAACCAGGTTGGAAGAGACATCCAAGATCATCCAGTCCAACCTATCCCCCAGCCCTAGCCAGTCAACTAGACCATGGGACAAGTAGGGATGCCTGCTCTTCCCAGAGAGAGAAGTGGAGGGAGGAAAGGCAGGGAGGGGAAAAGAGGAGAAGAGAGTGATATCAGCCAGGAACTGCCTTATAAGTTATGATCACAGAAAGCACGGTGCCTCCACCACCTCCCTGGGCAGCCCATTCCAATGCCAATCACTCTCTCTGACAACAACTTCCTCCTAACATCCAGCCTATACTTCCCCTGGCACAACTTGAGACTGTGTCCCCTTGTTCTGTTGCTGCTTGCCTGGCAGAAGAGACCAACCCCCACCTAGCTACAGTCTCCCTTTCAGGTAGTTGTAGACAGCAATAAGGTCACCCCTGAGCCTCCTCTTCTCCAGGCTGCACACCCCCAGCTCCCTCAGCCTCTCCTCATAGGGTTTGTGTTCCAGGCCCTTCACCAGCTTTGTTGCCCTTCTCTGGACATTTTCCAGCACCTCAGCATCTCTCTTGAATTGAGGGGCCCAGAACTGGACACAGTACTAAAACCCACAAAGGCTTTTAGATGCCACCATGGACACACCACAACTCAAGGTTCCTCACAGGAGAGTGAGAGTAGATCAGGCACCTTGAGAGCATCAGAGCCATCCTGTCTGGAGATGTGCTGAACTGTGTGAAGTCCCCTAATGCCAGCTAAGACAAGATGCAGAGAACCCTGTAAGGTCAGGCTGTTACTGCATCAGGCACCTTCTGGGTTGCTCCTGCTATGCATGCTCCCTCCTAGACCTCTGAGGGAGATTCTTTTGCTACACATGACTCCCTAGCCCTCTTTCAAAGATTCTGTCAAGGATTTTTTTAAACCTAAACATACGTAATATGTTTTATTTGGTAATTAATGGAATAATAAATATTTTATTAAAATAAACAGTTTATGTAAATTTTAACCTAAATATATGCAATAATTTAGAGTTGTCATGCAGGTTTATGAATCTCCTTAAATGGACATTCTCTTAAGCCATCAGTGCTCAGACGACCTTAAAGCTCTGTGTCCCTTACGACTGCTGGAAAGGAGACTTACCAGAGAGCACAGGATGTGGTTTGGACCACAGCCCTAGACTTCCTTCTCCTAGAGGGAGCCACAGAGTCTTGCTTGCTCCTGCTCTGGGAATGGGAATTCAGACTGAGATTCCTAAAAATAAATCCCTCTAAAAATATTTCTTTTCAGAATATGCAACTCCTGCTATTAAGTTTTCAATTTTTCAGTAAACATGTGTGTATGCATATAATTTGCCAGTCTTTCATTTCCACAATGGCCTACTTTTCTATCAGTACTATTAAAAGTAAAATGCCAAACTGGGAGAGAGAGACAGAGAGAGCCAGCATTACACTAGATAGGAAGCACGTAAGAAGACACATTTGTTTTCTTTCAAGTGAACTCATCTATGTGTCTATTTATTTATTTTCATTCCAATATTGTGACAGGCTATGGAGAAGGCTCCTCTTAGATGGTCATGTTACTGATTTCCACAAGTCATGCTTATGGAATTCTTACCCTAAAGGATCTGTGATTTACTTATTAATTTTCAATTATAATTACACTGTGTCTGTTGTGATGAACAAGACGGGCAAGAATTGAGTGTGAGCAAGTAGGATAATGCATGGGACCCAAAGGCAGAAACTTTTAGAGTCATAGAATCACAGAATCAACCAGGTTGGAAGAGACCTCCAAGATCAGCCAGTCCAATCCAGCACCCAGCCCTGTCCAATCAACTGGACCATGGCACTAAGTGCCTCATCCAGGCTTTGCTTCAACACCTCCAGGGATAGTGAGTCCACCACCTCCCTGGGCAACCCATTCCAATGCCAATCACTCTCTCTGGGAAGAACTTCCTCCAGCCTATACCTGCCCTGGCACAACTTGAGACTGTGTCCCCTTGTTCTATTGGTGGTTGCCTGGCAGAAAAGACCAACCCCCACCTGGCTACAGCCTCCCTTCGGGTAGTTGTAGACATCAATGAGGTCACCCCTGAGCCTCCTCTTCTCCAGGCTAAACACCCCCAGCTCCCTCAGCCTCTCCTCACAGGGCTGTGTTCCAGGCCTCTCACCAGCTTTGTTGCCCTTCTCTGGACACCTTCCAGTATCTCAACATCTCTCTTGACTTGAGGAGCCCAGAACTGGACACAGCACTCAAGGTGTGGCCTGAGCAGTATTGAGTACAGGGGAAGAATAACCTCCCT
The DNA here is from genome assembly GCF_015220805.1 of Pogoniulus pusillus. NCBI lineage: Eukaryota > Metazoa > Chordata > Aves > Piciformes > Lybiidae > Pogoniulus > Pogoniulus pusillus. Next base: position 41,847,017 of record NC_087265.1, read on the forward strand.
CCTTCTACTGGCCACACTGTTCCTGATGCAGGCCAGGATGCCATTTGCACTCTTGGCCACCTGGGCACACTGCTGGCTCATTTTCATCCTACTACCCACCAGCACCCCCAGGTCCCTTTCTGCCTGGCTGCTCTCCAGCCACTCTGTCCCCAGCCTGTAGTGCTGCTTGGGGTTGTTGTGGCCAAAGTGCAGAACCTTGCACTTGGCCTTGTTAAACCTCATCCCATTGGCCTCTGCCCACCTATCCAGCCTGTCAAGTTCCCTCTGCAGGGCTCTCCTACCGTCCAACTGGATGTGGCACCATTCACCACCACTCTCTGTGCTCTGCCATCCAGCCAGTTCTTGACCCGTGTCAGAGTGAATCTGTCCAAGCCATGAGCTGCCAGCTTGGCCAGGAGCTTGTTGTGGCAGACAGTGTCAAATGCTTTGCTGAAGTCCAGGTAGACTACATCCACAGCCTGCCCCACATTCACCAGGTGGGTAACCTGATCATAAAAGGAGATCAGGTTGGTGAGACAGGACCTGCCCTTCCTAAACCCATGTTGGCTGGGCCTGATCCCTTCCCTTGGCCATCCTGTAGGTGCTTTGTGAAGTATTAGGAAGTATTTCTCATTTAAGCAAAGTGAAATGAAAGAACTGTCCACAGTGACTTACTTGCTAAAGAGCAAGTTTTCAGCTCTATATTCACCTGCTATTTCCTGCCACTTCTCTTCAAATGGGAGGGATTAATTAGTTTGAAACAAATTTTGTTACATAATGAAAGCAGAGTAAGAATAAAAAACCACCCAAATATAACAGATAAAATATATTCTTTATTTGTATACACAACTAAAAACAAGACAATACAATTAATATGGGGAGGGGAAGGCAACTTATACAAAATACTGAAATGATTCTCCTTAGTCATATAGTTGAACATGAGAAAACAAAAACCAAACCAAACCAAAACCCAACAGAATTCGTTTTCTCTAACATGTTATTAAAGACAGAGCCTGTTTACCAGCCAAGTATTAGATGTCCCCATGGAATCTGACAATTTGCAAAATAGGCAAAAGTTTATCACCCAGGGAGAGCTGTGGATGTAACAAACAAGGAAGAATTTCTGACTAAAAGAGAACATGACTAATGTCCTAATTGCTTAAAACTCCTAATTACAATGACTAGGTTAGAAACAATCTTCGAGAGGACTGTCCTCTCACAGTGGTAGATGTAGAGCTTGGATAGACTTTCTGTCATCCCCATTCTTTCACCATCTGCTGTCTCCTGTTGGTAGTTACAAGCCTTTAGATTTGTGCACTGACTGGGTTGCTACAGGGCTACTTATTCACTGTTTTTTTTTCTCTTACTCTGTCTACACTGCATGTCTCAGGCCAATAGCCAAGGGCAGAAAGTGTGGAGCTGGCACGTTCTTGCTGTGAATGCTGTGCTGTCCATTAGTGTGCGAGGTCTTTCCTGATCCCAGCTTCCACTGCATGTAAGCAGATCAGTGGAATCACGTATCTCTCTTGTTAACTACTGGATTCAGGTACCACAAATTTCTTTGACCTCTCTTTAATGGAACAGGTTCAGGCAGAAAGCAGGTTTTTTAGAATTGCTTTCCCATTTAAAATAGAAAAAATGCTCTATTAAAATCGAATTTAACTAAGTATTATTTGTCTTATATGTGGACAGCATCACACTTACACAGCAACTATACAAATGTCTTGGTAATTCAGATGCTATCAAGTAATGTTTGTGCTCCTCTAAAGAAGCCAACAGGTGATTCACACACACACACACACACACACACATTCAAAAGCAAGTTCCCGTGCAGCTTACCAAGCTTGACACCCTGAATTAATCTGTTTGATGATGCTGAAGGGAGTCTTACCTTTCCCATGCAAGGAGCCCTCTCCTCCACTGTGCTTAGGTTGACTCAATTTAGCTTGCAATGTCGGAGGCAGTATTTTTGCAGGGATTGTTTTCTGGCAGTTGTGTAAGTTGATTAAATGATGACATGGTCAACAAGCTATTAGGTTGGCTCAGCTTCCTCTGGTCAAACCACACCTACTGCTCAAGCCTGCTCCCGCCTTGCAAAATTTACGTTCTCATAGCCACTCACCTCAGCACAGGGAAGTGCTTTATGGGGGATGATGACATGATGCCAGCCAACATTTTTGTCTGACCACTGCTGCATCCTTGCTGATTTTACACCAGGCAAGGCTTCATTTCTCTCTTGGTTTCTAAAGAGATGAAATCAAGTCATGCAACTATCTCTAACTATGTGCTGACTTCACAGAAACTTCAGAGTCAACTGCCTGTCAGTGCTGCCTGCAGCCCTATGTAAAGACCATCCAATATTCTTGAGCAAATGGACCCATAAGTGATGCAGAAATTAAGAGTGTGATGCCTAAAACTAGCATTTTTACTCCTTTTCTTGTTTCCCAAGACTTACATAAATTGGAAAGGAAGCACTAAATTCAGAATGAAGCTGCATCCTACTAAGTTTAATAAGTCTGACTCAAAACCTTGTAGTACCAAATAAATATTTGGCCTTTAGAAACTCAAACATATAGTCCTGAAATTTTGAACAGATGGTTGAAGTACAAGAAGGTAGCTAACATTCAGAAAGGTATCTCCTCTGAATTGCTGGGGTTTGTGTTCTAGTTACTTTTTCGGACATGAGATTTACAGATAGTTCTCTGCTTACTGTCCCTTCAGTAAAGGCTGTGTTTTAAGGTAGCTTGTTCAATCAAATCCCTACTGATTCTTCAATGTAATTTTAAACCCAGCTTTTTAAAGTGAAACAATCCGAATCTGAGAATACAGCGCAGCAGGAGGCACTCCTGCTTGTCTTGTCCAGTTGCATTCTTGGCTTTGGCATGGCAAAAGCACCACTTTACATAGGAACAGAGTAACACCGATGTCAAAACCAAACTGGACAAGGTACCAACAACCCTTAAATAATACTTTTCTCTAAATACATGCAGAGGCACCAACAGAAGGAAAGACTAAAGACAGAAATAATGTCATAACTCAGAAATTTCAAAGCAGTAAATAGACAGAAGAGACACTTCCAAGTACAGCAGGCACTGTACTGGATGGAAGCTGTCTTAGGTGGTGTACTTCCTTCTGAACTTGTACTGAACTGATATCCCCACAGAAACTGAGCTCCAAGACCTGGAGGTCACTCCAACATGTGAGAGCTAAGTTACAGTGGCCAAATGCAGATACCAAGTTTTAGTAATCCTTCCAATCTGCATCTTACTTGAGCTTTCAAAACCTTCCCTGAAGTTTCAACACAGGCTGGAACACATCACTTCCTCTTTTGAACTCTACTGCTACTTACTGCAAATGCTGCATCTCAGTTCTGAAAATAACTGTATTTTGGTGGCTGGAGGAGGTATATTCTCAGACTGGTATGGCTTTCTCTGTCTACATAGCTGAAATTACAAGACACCATGTTCAGCAAATGGATTAAGAATTCATCCCAGGACCTGCAGTTTACCACAAGCAGCCCCAGAAGCAGGTGGCAAGGGTTTAAAGAGGCAAGGCTCTTCAATAATAAACTGGTCATGGTTAGTTTATTCAGATCACATACTGATACAGTACATCTGGTGGGTAATCTTAAGAAAGCGGAAACAATGGCTCTTCTAATTGGGCATGGAGCTCAATCTCTGTGGGGAAATCGGCACAGTGCTAACTCAGTAGAAAGACCACCACCTGCCAGACAAACTTCCATCCTCCTAAAGCAAAGTGCCACTAACAATGGTTGGCAAAATCCTGCTAATCAGCAAGGGCCATTTTAAAAATGTAATTCTCACCTTCCCAGCACATGAACAGGATTTTTTTTACCATGTTGTGATGTTTTGGGTGTTCCCCACCCCCCACACTTAAGAAAATCACCCAGACTAGACTCAGATGCTCTGGAAAATTGAATGAAGCTTTATATTTACAGCTTAGCACAATACACAAGCAGGTATTTACAGTATATACAGAAATATACAAGTTTAAAAGGTAATACAGATACACAACAGCCCTCCCAGAAACCTGAGTCCCCAGGAGTGGCTCTCAACCACCCTTCCACCTTCTCCCCACCCCTCTACCCCAGACTTTGCCTTATGTTCAAGGTTAAGTTGGAAGGTTGGCCAGAGGGGTTAGGAAGCAGACGAATTAGTCAGGCAGGTTAGAGACATGCAGCCAAAAAATCCCAGAGATAGACTCCTTTATCTGTGTTTGTGTTCTTGTTCTAATACATCTCAGCAAGCCTCTGAGTGCAGCAGACATCACCACTGTTTCCTTTTCACAGCCTGTAATCTAACTTTTCTCACCAAAATATCCCAGCTAGGCTTAAACTAGCATACATGTTAGTCTTAAACTTGAACCACTCTCTAGGTTGCTGGCAGTCTAAATTCATCTGTAACAGTTCTGGTTCAAGGATGACATGCATTTCACTAGCAACTTCTGATACTGCAAAACCAACTGAAGACTTTAGAGCAGCTATAGATTTTTAGATACTTTGGTTGTCTTGTGGAGAATGTAATCTTGCATTTTCATTTTGTCTTCAGACTGGATTATGTATACATACTGACTCATTTTTCAACGTTGTGCATTACAGCTTTTACTGGCTAAAACTAATTTTATATTATGCCAAAACATACATGAATTTTGTTCCTAGTTACAACTTTTGCTTCTCAGAGTGTTCCAGTAGTAAAACAGAAATTGCAAAAACCCCAAAGCTTCTCTTTTATGGCTATGGTATTTAACATGCCAGCAACTGGTTCTAAAGTAGAATGACAAGAGACTATGCAAACAAATACTGGTATTTTAAAAACAGAAGTGGGGGTTATGTGTGTGGGTTTTATTTCTTTTTTTTCTTTTCCTTTCTAACTACTGAAAACTAATTGTGACAAAGCTTTGAGATTAATTTACAACTTACTTTTAGAAGTCACCTGAAGGCACTGTTCATGTACTGACAAAAGTAAATAGACTTAAAGACTACACACAACACAGTAAGGCCAGTCTTTCACTGACAGAGAAGACAGTGCAGTCTTAATTCCCCATAAATTCCTAATATTAAAGTCACATTTTCTAAGTGAGGTTTTATTTCTTTTCTGTAATAGTTTCTAGGCTAAGCCTGGCTGGTTACTACAAGGTCATAGTGCTGGACTGATTTAAAAGTCCTGTTTATTCTCTGCTCAGAGAAGATGCTGAAAATCCTGACCGTAATTCTGGGTTTCCTAGTTACTAAGTTTTCTATGGGTTTAGCTGGGTAGCCTGTGACTTCCAATGCTCAGTACAACTATGGATATGAGAGGATGCTTAAGGTATCTCCTAGGTCATTCTCAGTTACAATCACATTAAATATTTTAACAGGAAGGCAGGTTTCTCAGTCCAGTGCTTTTTAGCCTCATTCACCGACTCCCTGGAACAGCACGTGAAAAAATACATCAAGAACAATTAGTCTGTCAAGGAAGTTTACAAGAGTCAAACCCACTGCTTGGCCTGTGTGCTGCCCATCATTTGGATACAGGGACAGCTTATTTCCCCCTTTATAGGAATCCTTCTGAACTTACATGGTTTAGCAGAGGAAACAGGCCCCATTAATACTAATTCCTGATCATCATATGCTTATGTAACACTTTAAACATATTTTGTGCCTTAGTTCAGCGATCCAAGAGCTCCTAGTTTCCTTTGAGTGGCATAATGTGGCATGGACGCAGAGAGTAATCACAGTAATTCTGCTGAGCATGACTACAAAACTTCCTGGCATAAATGCTCCAGTTCTGCTGCGGTTTGGTTCCCCAGCTCAGAGCAAAGCATGCTGTTTGTTGACACTGCTGTTGGAAGGATGTGTCACGCTAAAACCTCAACGGCCTTTATTTTACGCAAGGGAGCTTTTTCGATTTAGCGCGCCCGCGCCAGCCAGGTGCAAGCCGGCGACTGCCAAACCCTTATGCAACGGCCCACTGGGCCGGCCATCGAGGTGCGGCTGCTGGGCCCGCACCACCGCCGTCCGGACGCCGGCGCGGACCGGGCTCCCCGGTCTCACAGGAGAGGGCGGCTTGCCCTGCGGGCTTCAGCACCTATCGGTGGGGCAAGGCTGCCACCAGGCAGGGCCTACCCGGCCAGGCTGGCTCCCTCGGGGCCAGCGCGCCGACATCTTAGCGCCAGCGGGAACAAAGCGCGGCGGCATCGGTGGCGGCTGCCCGGGGCCGCCGTAGCTGTCGCCAGGCGCCAGCGACACCCCCGTCCGGCTGATTTCGAACGATCCCCGCGCCTCCGGGGCACACGCGCACCGCGCCTTCTGCGCGGCAGGGGGACAGCTCCGGCGGGGGTGGGGGGGAGAAAGCGCTGCCGCCACGCAGCTGTGCCTGCCTCTGCGCTGACCCCTGCGACGCGGGCGAGGCGCCAAGCCCCGCGGGTCGCATCGCCCAAGCGCGGCAGCGGGACAGCGCGACGGCGGAGCCACCTCCCCGCAGCGCGGGGGCCGCGCAGGCCCGGCCCGGTGCAGGCCGCGGGCTCTCGGCGGGTCCCGCTCATTGTTCCTCGCACAAGCCCTGGCAAACAGGAAGCCGCCTCGGCATGGGGCGCCCCCCGCGCCCTTGGCGGCTGACTGGCAAGCCGGGCGGCCAGTGCGAGCGGCGGCGGCGCCTCGGCGCAGCCAATGAACGCGCGGGCGTAGGCGGGAGTTCCGGGCTAACAGGCGGGCGGGCGGGCGGGCGGCGGTGTCGGCCGGGCCCCCTCTCCCGCTGCAAGCCCCACCTTTCGGCTTTCCCGCACCGTCAATCAAAATAGGAAAAAAAAAACCGGAGTAGGCTCGGGCCGCCGCCGCCGCTTCAGCCCGTGAGCACAATAAGCATGTCCCCGGCGGCAGCCGCCTAGCCCCAGCCAGCAGGGCCTGTGTGCGAGCTAGCCAGCCTGCCTGCCTGCCTCCCGCCCAGCCAGCCAGCCGGCCGCTCGCACTCACACCATGACCGGTACGTACGCACCGACCGAGCTGCCCCGCGGGGCTTCCTGCTCCTGCTCCGGCCCTGCGCTTCCCCGCTCCGGCCTCGGAGCGTCCGTGTGCGAGCGAGGCGAGAGCGGCACTGAGAGCAGCAGCAGGAGGAGCAGGGGGAGGAGGGAGAAGAGGGGCAGGGGCAGCAGCACGGGGAGGAGGAGGAGGAGGAGGAGGGCTCCGTGCGGGAGGGCGGGGGGAGCGCTGGGGTTAGGGGGGGGGAGAGGGAGGGAGGGAGAGGGAGGGGGGTGATCGCTCCCGTCAGTGACTCTCCCCTCCCCCTCCCCGCTGTGCCCGCAGCTCCCGAGAAGCCCGTGAAACAAGAGGAAATGGCTGCCTTAGACGTGGACAGCAGCAGCCACAGCGAATATCTCCAGCACGGCAACGGCGCCGCCTCGGCCTCCGCTGGGGCGGCCGCCTCGCAGGTAAGCGCAGGCCCGACCGGGCCTTTCCCCCCCTCCCCCGGGTGACACGTTGTGAGCGGGTGCGGGAGCCGGTGCCGCCGCCGCTTCCTGTGCGCGCGTCTGCGAGGAGCCCGGTCGCTGTCCCGCACTAACCGCCACCCACTTTCTCTCCCTGAACCCGCCCATTGTGGGTAGGACGCGCAGCCGTCACCGCTCGCTCTGCTGGCGGCCACCTGCAGCAAGATCGGCCCGCCGTCGCCGGAGGAGGATGAGGCCGCCGCCGCCGCTGCCTCTCACTCTGCCGGAACGGTGAGTGCCCGCCCCGCCGCTCTCGCACGGCCTGCCGGGGGGAGAGACAGCACAGCCAGCCAGCCCGCCCGCCCGGGGGGAGGGACGGGACACACGGCACTGCCCGCCCGGGGGGAGGGACGATAGCAAGGCCGACCTGCCAGGAGAGGGGTCCCCGGGCTCCCCTGCCTCTCCAGGAGGAGCCGGGCTCCCGGGAGGAGGAGGGAGCCTAGCTTCCCCCTCCCCCGCCATTGGGAGCAGCGCCTTCATTTACTTTCAAAAATGGGGGGAGGCGGGAAACCTTCCTCCCCCTGCCTTGGCATCGGAACGGCTCGCTTGGCACCCGGCAAGACTGGGAGGCATCTCACCTCCACCTGAGCGCACCCTCAGTATCCTCTCCTGAGCTGTCAGCCTGGAACCGCGCACTCAGGCAGGAAAACAAAATGAAGGCTGGCAGTAGGGAAAGATGTAGTTAGAAGTAAAATGGCTGTTTAGAAGCGAACGTGGTGGTGGCAAGCTGCTTCCTGTATCGACGCTGTTTTTTCTAGGTGCAGTTATCTATCATGCATTCCCTCTTACTGCAAACCGAATTTCTGTCCTTATCTTTAATGTGCTGTCTGCTCTGAAACGAGCTTTGGTGACCTTGGAACCTCGTGTGATGAGATGGGTCTTGCAGACTAGAAACGTGTGGTCTTGTTGAAGCTAGTTTCGAATCTCTGTAACAAAAGCTTAATGGAAACTCGTATCTTGAATTGGTGTAGCTAAACTTATCTTGTTGGCGTATACTCATAAAATTAAAAGGGCTGGTACGTTTCTAAATAATTGGTGCCTAAAAATACTGCTGTATTAAAAGGGAGCTTCAAAATATATTTTGAAATAATATGATGAAGTCCTTTTGGCCTTAATCCTTGGGGAATGGCTTATATAACCTCTCTATTTTTTTTTGTTTTGTTTTATAAAACAAGTTTTAAAACAAGCAAAACCTTTCTTTGCCTTTAAGGAACTCGAGTGTGTTGTGTTTTTTTTTAAACTTGCTGTACACAGCAACTTTGTGTGTTTTTAGATTTCTGTAAATAGGAAGAAAATTTGCAAAGCATTGTATTGGTGGACAAAGTGGCTTTGTCAGGCTTTTAACAAATATGAAAATATGCTAAACTTCTTATCTGTACATTTCAGCTTACTTTAGATAAAGAGAAGCTGAAGCAAAATAATTTTCTGAGGTCAAGCAGCAGGTTTTAAACTAACAACAGAGCTTGAAAATGCATTGAGATTCTGACCCCCTGAACCTGTTTATTTTTTTAAGTAATATGTTTAAAAAAAAACTTTTCTAGATATCAAATGCCTGATACCTCTAAGATTTGTTTCATAGTACCAAATGCTGAAGAGTAGAATGTTGTAGCAGTCTCTTGCATCAACATATATACTGAAAAATTAATGATGCTTAAATTATACCTTGTTTTCCTGTATCCCCCCCATCTTGAGGATGGCTTGACTGCATAGCGTGAGCAGTGCAAGATCTGGTGGTGTAGTAGCATCCAGGCACAAGACGGGTGATTCCTGGTATTTCACAATGGACAAAGCAGTTTTGGAAATGGTATTTCTTTATTTCTGTTAAATTAATCTGTTCTTATGTTTAAGGGGCTTTTCAGGGCAAGGTAGAAGCAATTCAAGAGAATCCAAAGACTTAGTTAAAACTAAATATGACTATAAACCCACTATTTCTCATACGTGCAGATAAGCCCCTCCTACATACTGCTGCGAGGTGGGTTATAGCATTCTGCTAATTTTTATACTCCTACAACACAGCTCTTGAATGATTCAGAATATTTTGGGTGGAAACTAAAAATAAATTGAAGAAGATACCTACAGTAGCCAAATTAGACACTTGAGTTAATTAACATGACCTTAATAAAGAGAGAGGAAGGAGTAAAGTCCCTGAAATATATTCCTTGTGAAAAGCAGAATGTATGAAGGGATTTATTGCAATAAAGATTTTATTTTTCTGATCTTCCTGCATGTAGCTTATTGAGGGATGGAAGAAGGATGGAGGCGCTAAAAAGGCTTAAGTTGCAGGCACCTCATGACTCATGTGGAAAATGAAATCTATGCACATGGACTTAGATATATTGTCTTCCTCGTGTTTGTTATGTTGATCTCTTTCCCAGGAGTATAGATGAATTGGTGTGATATCAGTGTGTGGGTGATGGTGCCTAATGTAGTGATGTGAAAGCAGCCCTTTTCCACCATCTTCCTATGTTCAGACTGCAGTTCTGACTGCTGAATGTAGAACTCTCAATCAGAAGCTGAGAGAGGAGTTTTCTTTTAGAAGCGTTTGAGAGCTTGTGTGTATCAGGATAGTGGGGCTGGTTTTGCGGGTTAGTTTGTTAATGGCTTACTGACATTTGCTTGGTAGGAATTGGCAAGGCTGGAGCCAGTATACTAGGCTACTCAGTCTGCATGCTGCTTTCCTGGCTGAAATAGTATGCTGCAGCTGCCTCCCCAAGAGACTAGTAGGATGATTTAAAAGCAATAGCAACAACAAAGCTCCCAAAGGAACGCATGGAATATTGCATGTCTGGGATTTTGGGAAGAGCATGAGCAAATGTGATTGTGTTTGCTGCAATCTGTTTGGTTCTGCATTGAGCCCAGGGCTTGGACCAAATGACCTTCAGAGGTCCTTTCCATCTGAAATTATTCTGAGATTCTGTGTTGGTATCTGAATCCAAGTCTGCTGTTTGAGTGGATGCTACTTTTATGCCACTGGAAGGATTACTGTAGAAATAGACTGAAGAAAGTTGCAAAGGCTTTGTATGGAAAGCAAGTGAAGAAGACAGAATTAAATTCAACCCTCTGCTTTCCATCCTGTTAGTGAACTGAACAGGCTGTCTCTAGTCCACAAAGTTTTTAGCTTGGCCCAGGATTCTGGTTAGAGTTATATTTACTTTTGGGTGACAAATTACTAGTAGTCATTGCTGCTGATCTCATTGTTGTGTATTGATGGAGATTGCAATCTTTCAGTTTAGGTTTTGACCTCGTGATTTATTCTGCCTGCAGTCATCCTATACCAGTGCTTTGTGTTCTGCCTGCTAGCGTTTGGTTTTAAGGTAGACAGCCTTGAGTTTGTGGCTTGCTTTCCTGAGAACCTTTTCATTGGTTGCCTACTGCTGCATCCATGGTTGGTTCAGATGTTTGCCATGGAAACTTCCTTGAATATTGCTGCCTGCTGGTGCATGTAAAAGCCTTGCTGGGATGGTATGCACTACTGTGTGACCTAGAATGACAGCTCCGGATGTCTTTTCTCACTCTTGGGAATTTAAAGTCTGAGAAGTTTGAGTTTGGGTCTTGCTTTTTCACTGTTTATCACTGACTAATAATTTTAGCTTAAACCTTCATATTTGGGATTCTTTTAAATTTAGTTATAAATACTCTTGTATTTTTTCAATTTAAACACATGCAAAGATTTTAACATTAAGTAAAAAGGAGAAGGAAAACAGATCATGGCAGAGCCATGCAAAGTAGAGAAAACAAAAGAAGAAACAGATTCTAACTTTTAGGTCAAACAATGTCTTGATGGTCAGCTGTATGGTTGTCATGTGATCAGATAATTATCTTAAAAGCTATGAAGTTGAAGTGATTACCAGGTGTTTGTGTTGTTTTACTTCATGGCAATGCAAAGCTGCAAGCACTCTCTAGCATGCTCTGAAAGACCATTCTTATGGTTGTGCTGGGCATGACTGGGATACAGTGCAAGACTGATGGGAGTGTGGGGTGGTAGGATTGGAAGGCAGGTGAATGAAGAAAAATGGCAGGCTGAGAAAACTATTGGTCCTAACAGCTGCCAAAGAATGGGAGCTGTAAGAGATGGCTGCCCCAATTGTAGTTGCATCTAGTGCAATGCAGACTGCACTGATTATTTAGGCTTTAAAAAAGAGAAGTAAGAAAAAAAAAGAGAGAATGATTTATTTGTGTTACTGCTTACCAACCACACGTGGCAAATATTTGGAGAGGTTAATAATTAGCAGTGTAGGATGTTACTTCTCTTCTTCAGACAAAGCTTTTGTTTGTATCTTTTACAAGTAAAGGTTGGAGTGTTTTAAGGCCTGCTTTGACATATCTCAATCTTTACAATTAAGTATTAATGCTTCATAGAACTTAATGAGAATCTGGAATTCCAGTTTGTTTGGGCCTCAGAACATTACTTCAGCCATCTGAGATGCAACTAGCTTTATCTCAGGTTGGGTGGAAATAGTAATAGTGCTGATAGGATAGAGAAATGTGAAGGCATTTTCAATTTTGAGTTTTCCACTAAGTAAAAATGTAGATGAATGCCATTTGTCAGAGTTCTCCATGCTTCTCAGTTCTCTGGTCTATAGGATGGTTTTGAGGAAGCTTGAAGTTAGTCTGACATCTATTTTTTTATCCTTTATGGATGATAACACAGCTTCCTGGTGCTAAGTTTCTGGACATGAACAGATACACTGTAATGTGTTCAGCCACCACAGAAAAGTCTGCCTGGGATTGTCTTGCTTCTTTCTGTTTTACATTTTGGCAAAACGAGAGATTTCAGGTAGAGTGTAGTACCTAATAGTAGGTTTCCCCTGCCACTGGCCAGAAACTCACCTTTTAAAATGTTTGGGTTTGTTGTTTTTTTTTAATTTGGAATTCCAACCCGATGCAGCTACTTAAAAAAAAAAATAGTTTTAGAGAAAGCAAGAAAATACATGTCTGAAAACATTCCCATATTTGAAAACAGCATAAACCAGAAAGTTTTCTCTCTCTGATACTTATACTTAGGAAGTATAAGATTTCACATAATGGTAAAAAAAAAGGTTTTTTTCTTAAGTTATGGAGAACAGAGTCAAAAACCTGACTAAATTAATTTATAGTATCTCCTGCCTAATGCCATATACCAAGCCAATATTCTCATCGTAATTTCTCCTCCTTAAGTCTAGGCTGATTACTTCTGATCACCTTCTTTTTTTCCTCCCCGCCCCAGGTTATTTTTCTTCCCCCCAAATTTACTTTCAAGGTTATTTTTTCCACTGCCTTCCCAAGCATCAAGATGATGCTGACTCGCCCCAGGTCCTCTCTCTTGCCACTCTTGATGACCTGATAGTGCCTTCAGCAGCTAAGACATTAGCTGAAGAAAAGGAGCCATTTCACACAAACTTTGGCATGCACTTTTAGCCATTAATACACATGCCATGTCTCATTCCTTAATACTACAGCTTTCGTGTTTCTGCATATGTCAGGGATGCTGTACTTAATCTAGGTTCTGGGCTTTTACTGATTAAAAACAAGCTATTTAACTTTTGGCTGTAATTCATCTCCAATAAAAAGATGTAGGCATTCTGTAAATTAAATTTTAGATAATTTTCACCAGATTGGAATTGTCTTTTAAAATAACATTTTAAGCACCCCTAGATAATACTTTTCCCTGAAACCTTCTTTGATCCTCTAAACTTTTGATTTGGGCAGCTGTATTTCTCTGAATTGAGTGTCTTCCTTAACAGAGAACTGAAACATGCAACAGAATTAATTTGCCCTAACATGCAATTTATGTCATCTGGACCACAGTGTCTGATTCTGAATGTGGTTTTAACCTCTAGGAACTACAAGATACAATGTATTAGAATCATAGAATGGTTTAGCTTGGAAGGATCACAGGATGTTAGGGGTTGGAAGGGACCCAAAGAGATCATCCGGTTCGGCACCCCTGCTGGAGCAGGACAATACTATCTAACACAGATCACAGAGGAACACATTCAGACAGGCCTTGAAAATCTCCAGAGAAGAAGACTCCACGACCTCCCTGGGGAGCCCATTCCAGTGCTCTGTGACTATTAGAGTAAAGAAGTTCCCCTTTGTGTTGAGGCAGAACTTCTTTTGCTGCAACTTACATCTGTTGCTCCTTGTCCTATCACAGGGAGCAAGAGAGCAGAGCCTGTGTCCATCCCCCCCCTCCTGGCCAGCCTTCAGATACTTATTTATCAAATCCCCTTTAAGTCTTCTTTTCTCCAGACTAAAAATCCCCAGGTCCCTCAGCCTCTCCTCATAAGCCATGCCCTCCTGTTCCCTAATCATCATCGTAGCTCTCTGCTGGACCCTTTCCAGCAGATCCCTGACCCTCTTAAACTGGGGAGCCCAAAACTGAACACAGTATTCAAGATGAGGTCTCACCAGGGCAGAGTAGAGGTGGAGGAGAGGCTCCAGCTCAAAGATTATCCAATTCTAACCCCCTGGCATAGGCAAGGACACCTCCCACTAGAACAAGTTGCTCAAGGCCTCATCCAACCTGGCCTTGAACACCTCCAGAGAGGGAGCGTCCATATCTTCCTGGGCAACCTGGTCCAGTGTCTCACCACCCTCACTGTAAAGAGTTTGAATCTTCCCTCTTCCAGTTTAAACCCATTACCCTTTGTTCTACCATTACAAGACCTTGTCAGTAGTTCCTCCCCAGCCTTCCTGTAGGCCTCCTTTAGATTAGGTCATACCTTAATGCAAGAGTTGAAGCAAGTGCATTTTATCATTTATTTGTAATGACCTAAGAATGCACAGATAGTTTACTGTAGCTTTGTAAACACATGGTATTAAACTCATGCATTAGAGCCCTAACTCTTTCATGAAGCAGCAATCCGGATGAGTTAGTGGCCATTCTTCTTAATTAGGTATGTGAGTTTTAAATGTTTAGGAGTTCATGACTCATTATCTGTCTACCTCTGCTGATTTTGCTGATGCTTTAGCTCCAGGACTAAATGCAGCAAGTGGCTTTCTGTAAAGTGCAGCAAAAAGCAGTCCACAATAGACTGGCACAGATAATCATTTGGCAGTTCTTTAGTGATAAAATATCCATGGCTAGTGGCTTGTGTCCAGTTGATCACATTTGACTTTCTGAAATGCAGGTGCAGACAAGATGTACCAGTGCTTAGAGGGATGTTTCTTCCCTTTGCAAGTTTTACTTTGATTTTTTTTCTTTTAATCCAAGTCTCATCTCTCAACAAGGTTTAGATTACTTTTTAAAGGTATTTTATCTTCTGTATGTGCTTCTTTTAATCTTTGACTTAAGGTTTCTTTAGTGTTCTCCAAACACACTGAACAAGACAACTGCTAAATTTTTATTTGTTCTGATCTCTCATTCTTCATGGATGAGAATTTCTGCTCAGAGAGATTTCTTTATTTCACCCACTGGCAATTATACAAGGCTTGTTAAAGAATCAGAAGACAGGCTGAATGGCAGTCGTTCCTTCCACTCTTCAGTGCTACTAGACCTTTCTTTAGGTCGACATATAGTTTGATTTGAATTTTTCCCATAACTTGTGCCATCTACTCTTTGCTCTGTTCCTTACTGTTGTTTTCTGAGGCTGTTTCCAGTGAAGTCCACATTGCTTCCTGTTCTCCATGGCTGAGCAGTACTAATGCTAAACTTTCCTCAGAACTTTGTCCCTTCCTCTGGACAAAGAGCTTTTGGATTACAGATGTCACTCTGCTCAAAGAATACCTTTCAAGTAGCTGCTGTCTGAGTATCAGTTGATGAGGAAAATAACTGTTCCTTTATCTCTGCCCTCTAGATATTTTTCATGGATAACTGACAAACTGATGTGTTAGTACTGTGCTGTAAAGATAAATAAGCCAGCAGATGTTGCTGCTCATGGATCAGTGGTAGAACTTTGAGTTACTACAGCAATGCTTAATTGCCTGAGGATGAAGTGAAAAGTTACTCTTTTTTGTAGTGTAAGAAATGTCCTACTGGCTCAGCAGACTTTGAGAAAGGGTTAATAATCAAGTTTGTTATGACAGGTTGATGGCCAGTTGAGGTTAGAGATCACCCTCAAGTATGCTTTACCACAAAGAGTTTTTCATGCTTTAATGCTAGTAATTTTGATAGCTGCTAGGTAGATTCTTGAAAACCTCACCCTCTCTTTGCCCCACCCTCCTCATGATTCATCTGGTAGTGTCTGATATAGCCAGTTGTAAGAGCGACATGTGAATAACAGGCATTTCATCTACCCTGTGTAGCAATATCTTCATATCCACATGCATGGTTACTCTGAAACTTCTGCATGGACTGACAAATACATCTACTAAAGGTATGACACTCTTGACCTAAAACCCTTACAGAGCAGGATTTGAGGGAAGATTTCACTAGACCATAAAAAGATGAGGAGAGGTGTGTGCCCAACATGAAAAGGGCAAAGACCATTGAGTGGCGATATGGAAATCAACAGATGTTTGGTGAGAAGAATAGTATGGAACATTTCCATATCACGAAGGAAACAAGTTCCTTTTGAACTATTTCTGTGAGAGGATACTTGTATGTTATGAGTAGACACAGACATACTTCTGTGTATTAGGTCAGTCTGGTTACAGCATCGACTTTCAACATTTGCTTGTACATAGTCTTAAAGCAGTGAGAAATTACTGATGTGTAACAGTTCCCATTGCTTTTTCTTTTTCTCTTGTTCTAGCATAGTATCAGCACATTGTTATTAATTTATAATGACACATTAAATATATAACAGTCACATTTTTGCTTTGGGTATTTTCGACTGATGCTTGCCTTTGACTTTTATGGATCTGTTGATACTTCAGTTAATAAGTATTTATATACCAGTGAATTGAGTAGTTGTAAACTTTCTTGGCAGCATTTCAACAACCAGTAAACAATATTAAACACAGGAGCATAAGGCAAATGCAGTAGGAGAGGAAAATGGAAGTTTTTGCCTTTCTCTAGGTAAGATGGTGTGATATGGGATATTGCATATTTTTTCTAGGTTCATAAATTATAAGATTGAAAGACTAAAGGAATTAAGAGTTCTTTAAATGAAGAGCTAATCAGCCTAAGAGGAAAATAATAAAATGGAATTATGATAGCTTGTTTTCTCTTTCTGATTCATGAAGTATCAAGGCTGTGAAGTTAATTTTGTTCTTATATAATAATAAACATTTGTTACTAATAAACTACCTGAAATATTATGTAGACCTTTAAGGACAGAAGAAGGCTAGCTTTCTATTTTTTTTTTTCAGTAAGTATTTAGTATTAGAGTATTTTTCTTGTTCGTGTAGCCTCGTAGATCAGGCCGGAATATGAAAGTGAAACTAGTGAAGTCCCAGCCTACACTGTCAACCAAATTCACTTGATTGCATAGCACATGATTAATTTAGGCTGGTAAAGTCTCAGTACCATGTTAGAAGAGGGTAAGCTGTGTGTTGTATTTTCCGTATCCAGGTTTTATTCTAAAGGAATTCATAGTGCAGAATCAGGAGGAAGCTATGATATGCTCCAGTAACTTTCCTGCCAGGAGTGATCACAGGATCAGGGCAGAAGGACAAATTAGAACTTTTCTTTCAATGTCCTGAGAATTCTTCCAAAAAGAAAGAAATGCTTCACAGTGCTGAAGAAGTTGTAAGTCAAGTTACTTACTGATGAAATTTAGGTTATTCCGTTGGTTTACTGCAGTGCTGTAAAACAGATAAGGAGAAGTTTAACTGCATCTTTTTTAGTCTGGTGGTTATTTACAATACCAGGATGTTAAATCTAACTCTTTATACTCCATTCTGAAAAAGACTGCTTTGGTAAAGAAAGGTGAGTGCAGTTTGCCTTTTCTTTACTGAGTAAGAAACAAAAGCATACTACATCAGTCTGTAGCTTCCTTAATCTGTAATGATCTGGGCATCTGTTCTGAAACACTGACCTTTTTTGTTGTTCAACTTAATGTATTATTTTTTTCTTCCCTCTAACATGTATGTATGTCTAATCCAGTAGAGATTCCTGTGTGAAAGTCCTTAGTTTAGAGGCTTTCTTCCCTAGGGAAACAGTAACTCAAACACATAAACACTAGGACTTTGTGTTATGTGCAAGTTAAACTGAGGCTATTCAGTCTTTCCAACTGTAGCATGTTAGTTACCTCTTAACGCTCCCTTGACTACTGGGAGTCACAATGTGCACATCTGTACCATATATAACACAATGGAGATCCGGGAGATCCAGGCGGTGCTGGCTTCAGGGACATGCCTCCACTTCTAGAGGATAGGTACTGGGCTAGGTAAAGAGTCTAGGTGAGTCATAGGGTAACCTGGTGATGACAGCTCCAACAGCCCCTGCCAGCTCCCTTCTTCCCAGGGATTTGGATTGTCCAGCAGCCTCCCTACCAGAATAACCTTGCTGGTGGTCTCCTGACAAAGTCGTGGCACAGGAGCTGCGATTGACCTGCTCACTACCTACACGCTGGTTACTCTGACTCGGGCATTAGCTTACTTACAAAAGTCTGTATTTCATAGTTCTAACGTAGTTGCTATTGTTCATATGGGCTATACTGCTTGGAGTTTTCTGTAGTGCTCAAAACTGCATATAGTCTGCACGACCCTTTTTAAAATGTTGTCTTTTCTTTTTTCTTTTTATTCAGACAGGGGATTTGGCTTCTGTGCAATTAGCAGGAACTCCAAATAGATGGGAGGTCTTGTCTGCAGCTCCTACCACTATAAAGGATGAAGCTGGTAATATAGTACAGATTCCAGGTGCTGCCACAGTAACTTCAAGTGGGCAGTACGTGCTTCCTATTCAGAGTTTGCAAAATCAACAAATCTTTTCTGTTGCGCCGGGATCAGATTCGTCGAATGGTACAGTGTCTAACGTACAATACCAAGTCATACCCCAGATCCAGACAGCGGATGGTCAGCAGGTTCAACTTGGCTTTGCAGCCTCTTCTGATAATAGCAGCATAAATCAAGAAACTGGTCAAATTCAGATCATTCCTGGCTCTAATCAAACCATCATTGCCTCTGGGACACCTTCAACTAATATTCAGAATATCTTGTCGCAGTCTGGTCAAGTCCAGGTTCAGGGAGTTGCAATCAGTGGTTCGTCTTTCCCTGGCCAAGCGCAAGTGGTTGCTAATGTCCCACTTGGACTGCCAGGAAATATTACGTTCGTACCCATCAATAGTGTTGATCTAGATTCTTTGGGACTTGGCAGTGGTTCTCAAACCATGACAGCAGGCATTAATGCTGATGGGCATTTGATAAATACCGGACAGGCCATGGATAGTTCAGATACTTCTGAAAGGACTGGTGAGCAAGTTTCTCCAGAAATTACAGAAACCGCCACTGATAATGACTTATTTGTGCCAACTTCATCTTCGTCACAATTGCCCGTCACCATAGACAGTTCAAGTATATTGGAACAAAATGCAAACAACTTGACCACAACTAGTGGCCAAGTTCATAGTTCTGATCTTCAGGGAAATTACATCCAGACATCAGTTTCTGATGACACGCAGGCTCAAAATATTCAGGTCTCCACAGCACAGCCAATTGTACAACATATACAGCTTCAAGAATCTCAGCAGCCAACCAGTCAAGGCCAGATTGTACAAGGTATCGCGCAACAGACAATCCACGGTGTGCAAGCAAGTCAAAGTATATCTCAGCAGGCTCTTCAAAATCTTCAACTGCAGCTGAATCCTGGGACTTTTTTAATTCAGGCACAAACAGTGACCCCTTCTGGGCAGATAACCTGGCAGACATTTCAAGTTCAAGGAGTTCAGAACTTGCAGAACTTGCAAATTCAGAATGCACCTGGTCAACAAATAACTCTAACTCCTGTGCAGACTCTCACGCTTGGTCAAGTTGCAGCAGGTGGGGCGTTGACATCAACTCCAGTTAGTCTAAGCACTGCTCAGTTGCCAAATCTACAGACAGTTACAGTAAACTCTATAGATTCTGCTGGTATTCAGCTGCATCAAGGAGAAAATGCTGGCAGTCCTGCAGGTATTTATTTCCCTCTTTTTGCAGAAAGTTGTTTTTTTATCATTGCATGTGGTTGGTTTAAATGCTGATAATGGTGTAGCGTTGTCTTCCTGCAGAGGCCTACAAAATACACTGGCTTATAGTGATAATAGATTTCATTTCAAATGGTCAGTCCATTAGAGATACTGTAATGTGGGTCATAGTCCATTCTCACTTCTTCTAGTTTATGCTCCTGTAACTCCCAAATGGTCATAGTCAACAACACTTCTAATACAATGCTAATTGATGATTTGTAAGTCTTGTTATGCAGAAGATCTTCATACTAAATTGAGGAGGAGAAAATCAACTACCACGACTCTTAAGAGAGAAGTATTGTTAACACACCTTATTCTTCCCAGTCCTGAATAGATGTTTTCATGTAAAATCCAAATGTATTTGTTGATAGGATCAGTCAAGGTTGGAAGGGACCACAAGGATCATCTAGTTCCAACCCCTCTGCCATGGGCAGGGATGCCCTACCCTAGATCAGGCTGGCCACAGCCTCATCCAGCCGGGCCTTAAACACCTTCAGGAACAGAGCCTCAATCACCTCCCTGGACAACCTGTTCCAGACTCTCACCACTCTCATGCTGAACAGCTTCCTCCTTACATCCAGTCTGAATCTCCCCACCTCCAGCTTTGCTCCATTCCCTCTAGTCCTGTCACTACCAGGTAGCCTAAAAAGTCCCTCCCCAGCTTTTTTGTAGGCCACCTTCAGATACTGAAAGGCCACAGTAAGGTCACCTGAGAGCCTCCTCTTCTCCAGACTGAACAGCCCAACTCTTTCTGTCTGTCATCAGAGGTGAGGTGCTCCAGCTGTCTGGTCATCTTCGTGGCCCTTCTCTGGACATGCTCCAGCACATCCACATCCTTCTTGTAATGGGAGTCTTTTTCTCCCCTGAAAATTTTCAGACCCCCCTGAGGTGTTGTTACTTGTCTGCTGTTTTGTTCAATTAATTTCCTACTGATTTAATATCAGTGTACCTGTGGTGTACCAAACCTGCATAAGCGAAAGTGGAACAAGCATGTAAATACCAAAATTGAGGCTCTGCTGCAGAACGTATGTGAATACCCTGTACTATTACTTGCATTATGTTTCAAAATGTGCAGTTGTTAATGATAAACCTCACAGTGTGTTTTATCTCTCTAAGCAGAGAAGAAAGGCTGTTTTCTTAAAATAGGTGTTTCTTAACGTCAGAAAAAAATAAACATGCCCGTTTATTTTTGGTAAACTTGATACAATGCATTCTAAATTTCAGGGCATAGCTGCCTAAAAGAAAAACAGATGAATGAGGTTCAAGACGTTTTGCTGTATTTGAAGTCATTTAATCTCATCACTGAGGGTTTGTGCCCAGGCTAGTGATAAGGAGCAGAGTGAGCAGTAGAAATAATCTGGCAGAGAAATGTGCACAGAGCGGTTTGGAAATGATGGTTTACTCTAATCATGTGATCCAATGCTCTGGTTCATTAAGATAGCAAAGCATAAATGTTTAAATAAAACATGCATGTTTTGAATTTTATGCATAGTTTTTTAGTTCCTTTTCACTGGAAGTGACTTCTGTATTATGGACTTCCCAAGACAAAGTTACCCAGACCTAGATAAGCTCTTTGTTGGTTTGTAGCCAACAGCAACAGAGCATTTGCTCTGCCGTGTAATCCTAGGTTTTAAATTTTCTATTTCCAGTGACCACAGAGTCTTGGTTTGGTTTCATGACCACCTTGCTACCTGTGAGGACATGAAGTATAGACATCAGTAACAAAAAGCATTTATTATATATGACAATACAGCTAAACTCACTTGTCAGAATCTAAGTCGTGGAAAAAGGGCACTGTGGCTAATATGAAATACAAGGAGGATGAGAACTTTATTTCTGAGATTTATATTTGGTGTAGGATCATGCAGCTAATGTAACTGCTTCTGGAGTAGCAGCAGAAAGTTGAGAAGAAAGATGGAAAAGAAAACAGGAGAGAGGAACCAAAAGAAAGAACACATGAAAAAGAAGTTAATCTGCTGTATGCAATCTGTTTGTTTGTTAACAGTCCTTGAAGAGTATTTTAATGGTGGTTTATAATATAAGGGGATTCCATCAAGCATTCCTTAAGCATATTTTCCTATGAGGAAATTAACATGAAAAGAGAAGACAGTAAATGTGATATATGAAATGTGATTAAATAGTCAGAATCAGCAGAGGAATAGCAGAAACTATTGCCTGAAGTGAATAGGCATAAACACCTGGTTTATATTGTTAAAGATCAGGTGGAAATTTATAGTGGTACTTTTCCTACTTCTCTGAGAATAGTAAATGGACTGAAAGGTATTAAAACTGGCATCCCCTAAATTTGGGGAGGATTTAATTGGTTCCTCCTATATGTTACCAGAAACTCACTTTTCCAAAGTAACAATCAATGTGACACGGTTCTGCCTAATGGAATCAGACTGAATTATCTAGATTGACCTTCATCATCTTTTCCATATGCATCTGGTATTTTGTCTGCATCAGAGGTGTCTGAGAATACTTTTTCAGTGATGTTCCTCTCCTTATTTATAACTCCTTACAATACATTATGGTGCCCTTTCTTCAGGCCAAAGAACAAATGTACAATTAAAACAGGTTAAAAAAATGTGTTAAAAATAATTTGCCATCAAAAATTACTGTTGTTCTGATCTGCAAATGAGGAAAACCAGTGTAGGTTTTAAACTGAAAGAGGAAGGTGTGTGGGTGGGACAACAGAATGTCAGAAGTTAAAGCTAAAGAGTAAGAGGCCACTTGATTCCTCTTTCCTGCAGGTTGTCCACAAACTTTGAGGCAAAGTAAGAGTTTCCCCTTATCCTGTATGACATGCTTTCTTTATAAATACAGTTGGGCTGGATTTTCTGTTCTCATTTAGCAAAACTTTTCTACTTGTGGCAAAAAGACTGTGTTCTTACTCTTGGATCAGAGATGGTTGGTAATTATCTGAAGTCCAGTTAACATAGATTGCTCTGTGAGCAGTGTAGGTGTGAAAACTTGGTTAGGTTTTAGAATTTGGTAGCTACAGCCTATTGCGTGAGAGGTGTATAAGCCTAGCTTCCTGAGTAAGCAACAGAGGACATCTTTTCTGTTCTCATCACGTGTGATAAATCTCTTTGCCTAGGTCTCACGTTTGCTTTTCATAATGGAAAGTCATCACAGGCCTAAAACAGTAAATGTGTAGTGTTCTTTGAAAGATGTCCAGTGATTCTCCTTCTACCAGAATGCCTGGTTTAAGGGGTACATATGCAGAGACCTTCACAGCACGGAATTTGTTCCAAGAAGTCTTGGCCGAGCTTATTTTATCTTAGAGTGTTTATTAGCACTCATGTTCCTCCTCATTGTGCTTAGCATTGCCTTGCAGTGGCAGAAGGGAAGGGTTTTGGCTAGCAATAGCTGAAACTTTCTTCAGCATTGCTTTTTAAAACAGTAATCTATACTAAAGAGCACCTGTGTGTTAAACACTGGCAAAAGGGTGTCTTTGTCACCTGTGTGTTCTGGCTTCAGTCATCTGGTCTTGAGAGGAAGTTAAACCTGAGAAAGCTGCCTAATAGTGTATTGCTTTTGTGTCACTTTGTAATAAAATACCACATTGTGTGTAACAAAAGGAGCTGTTAGGTGCCCAGTTTACGTTACTCTTTAGCAACACAGCTGCTCAAGAAAGGTGTTTATTCTTACACCAGATTGAAGAAGTTTATAGATTTCAAATAAGGTACCATTCCCTTTTGGAAAAATACAGGGTACTGAAATGTGCCAGCTTGTTTTTCATGGGTTTGTCTGGTATATTTTTGTTAGTTTGAAAGAAATTTTTAATTACTGGAAATTTTTCAACTCCTTGAAGCCATTGTCCAGACAAAGGAGACTTAACAGTTAAAAACTAGTTATAATGGTGTCTTGGTTAATGTATTAATGTACTAAATCATATTTTGGATTATTTCCTGAAAAAAAAGGCAATTTAAAGCAACCAAGATAAGACCTGGTAACTTTTTTTAAGATGCTGGATACTTTTTGTTTTCCTAATGCCTTTGGATATTCCAGTAGCACCTGAAGAAACTAGCAAGTGACCTGAAAGAAAGTGGCGGTGACTGGAGAAGGGACTTTGCTGCTTGTCAACCCAGACACACTCAGTTAAAAGATTAATTTAAAAATTAAAAAATGGTTTTCCAGATTGGTTTACAGGTGAATAAAGTCAAAGGGATTCTCTTCAAGTGTTGACTGAAAGTGCCACTGCAAAGCTGAGGTCCTCATTTCTACATGTTTCTTCCTAGCTCCTTCCCTAACAGGAGTATATACAGCTCCTTAATGGACTCATCTGCCTGCTGACATTGAAGCTTTCATTCGTGGCTGTTGATCAGCTTACACCAATTGGTAGAGAATAGGACTGGTTGGCTATTTTCATTCTTTCCAGAACCTGAACTCTATCATGCTGAAGTAATTTAGCTGAGTTTGGCCTAAAAATTGGTTGACAATTTTACAAAGTAAATAGTTGCCAGAATGACAGCTTAACTTTGATCTGTTGGTGCCTTGTGAAGCTCTGGTCTAACATCTGTTAGGTAAAACAGTCCAAATATCCAAACAAACACAACTAAAAATGGAGTCTTTACAGTTTTAATTGCAGGGATGGTTGCTTCATTGTTCTAATGCTGCTGGTGAAGCAGTGCAGGATGCTGCTTAAAGCGTAGCTTTCTTCTGGCATCCATAACCTCATAAAAATTTTTGAGTGGTTTTCAGTATTACACAATTTTTTTCTCTGAGTTCTAGGTTTTCCTCTCAGTTGTTCAGTTTTTCCTTCTAAGGTACTTTATACCAACCTTTTGAGAGAAAGGCATGGTTTTATCATGAAATTGATTATTAAAAGGCTTTATGAAATGCATGAAGTAAACTGCAGCAATGATGTTCAGTAAATACTTTAACAACATCTATTTTGGGCTATTTACGACTGAGGCATGTTTGTATGTGGTTCACTGTCTTGCTAAATCAGCATGTGGTAATTTATGTCACTTCAAATGTAGAAAGTTTGCATAACTTTAAGTTTGGTTGGTTTTTTTTTGTGCAGTATCTACTATGGGATAGAATTCTCCCTCTGTATTCCATGTGCTTTTCTGCTCTGTTTCAAAACAACTCAGTCTAATTAATTTTCTTACAGCCCATGGTGATGAGTTGAAACTTTGTTGGATGTGTGTTACTCTTAAGTGACTATTCTGTCTGATGTGCTGAGTGTCTGGTGATTCGGCGTAGATTCTCAAGCTTAGGGATGTTAGCCTGAGTTACCTTGGGCTCAGATACCATCTAGATGTTCACAAAAGAATACATTACCCAGTTTCTGGTACTCATTCCTTTTTTCATTTTTCAAATACCCTTTTTACAGGGTACTCCTGAAGCAAAAGGAGAACTCACACCTGTGGGAATGTATGTCGAGTATCAATGAAATGAGAGAGGCAAGGGATTTTATTTCCTGTACTGCTTCAACTTAAAAAGAGTGCCTGGAAACTCATCCTAAGTCTTTCTGTAGTCTCAGTACTTTAGGTCTATCATTTAGGGTTCTGTGCAGTTCTCTTGCTTTTTGAGCCTCCTGGCAGGATCACATACTTTGGTTCTGATCTCTCAAGTTATCTTGTCAGTGCATCTGGCTCATAAAATGCATCAGGAGTTTCTATCAAGGACAATGGCAGTCTTTTCATAATGCTGTGAATTCTCACCAGGATCCTGGTTGTGATTGCCCCCTTGAAGACAAGTCTGTGTTGTAGATGGATTGTCTTTCGGTGCTCATAGAAGACATTCTTTTCCAAAGTTAGGGATTTTTAAGGAGAAAAGGGAAAAGCAAGCACATTGTCAGTGAGATGTCCTCATTATTTATCATGCAGACATG
Organism: Pogoniulus pusillus; assembly: GCF_015220805.1. NCBI lineage: Eukaryota > Metazoa > Chordata > Aves > Piciformes > Lybiidae > Pogoniulus > Pogoniulus pusillus. The sequence continues at coordinate 41,872,352 of NC_087265.1, forward strand.
ATACTTCTCAATCTGCATTAAAACATCATACCAGTTTTGAATCCACATATTCCATGTGTTTTGTACTTCATTTTTCTTAATCAGTGTGTTTTATTGTATCCTATTAAGTCACTTGCTCTGCAGAACTCTCAAATATATTCCATAAGCAATGGTGTCATCACTGATATACAGAAAGAAGTCTTTTTGAATCTAATTGTTCCCACAATCACATTTTAGACCAACATTCATTCTTTCCCTACTTCTTTTGAGTCTTTGTTTACCCTTTTTTTTGTATTAATAAAGTTAAAGGGTTTTTTCCTAATCCACTGGAGCGTTCAGATGGTCAAAGGCTTGCAGCACTAAAACTGCAGAGAGCTCTTTAGCCTCCTCCTAAAATTATTGAAAGAAAATTGCCCTAATCTGTTGATTTATGAAGTGTTTATTTCAGTATCTGTTTTTACATCTTCATTACTTTTCTGTCAGTGGAAAGCTTTTCATTCTCATCTAGTGATAGGACCATTATTTGGCTTACACTAAAATACAGAACAAAACCACTAATTGAACAGTTCTTCCTTCCTGAATTACTGCTGACAGTTGTATTGTTTGACCCTACCAGCAGTCTCATACTCTTTTATGTAGGAATACTTAACCCTGCTGGTCAGAGAATTCTACGTTCACCTGCTTTCCTTGCCTATTTCTGCAGCGCCTGACTACTTCTATATTGAGCATGATTAACTTTTCTTCCCCCTTTCTAGTTATCCCCTCTTATATTTTCAACTATGGGAAAAAAAAAGGAAAAATTAAGGGCATGCTGCAGCAGGCATTACTGTCCATAAGAACCCAAAATCTTGAGAATCTGTAGACAACACATCTCAAAGAACTGCAGTTACTGTAGGGTAAGTAACTGTTCTTTGATGCATAATATGTGTTGTGGTAGCATTGGCTTAGATACTTTTGCAGCTCAACTTTTAAAAGAAGCAGCTCACAGAAATGCTTAGGATCTCTTGTAAATACAGTATGTGGCATTTCTTTCAAGGAAAAAAAATCTATAGCTCTGCTTTTAGTAATCTTATTGGTATTGCTTGAATAGTCAGTACTGAGCTCTTGCTCTTTGTTTTGTACACCGCAGTTTTCCTCAGAAACTTAAAATCAGCTTTGGAGCTATTTGAAACTAGATGGTGGTCTGTCTTCTGAAGCTGGAGTTCACAGGTGTTTCAAGATGATGCTCTGTTGCTTTGGAATTTATGACATCATAAAATTGCTTAAGTTCACACGTTTTTGGGGGGCAAATCAGAGTAGGAATCATTAACTTTGTTGTGATTCCTCTCTGAAAGACTTGCACAGCTGGCCAGCTGGTAGGAAGAGTATAATTTAAATAATTGGATCATTTAATGTCAAAAAGACCTTTAAGATCAATGAAAATAGTTTGGTTTGTCATAGTCATGGAATGATTTTGCTTGGAAAGGATGTTGAAGATTATCTGCCAATCGTCTTGCCATGGGGAGGGATACATCTAGGTGCGAATGGACAAGGACAGTCGAACATCTTTATCAAAGCTTATTTGCATCCAGAGACTAAGACAAGAATAGTCAATATACTGAGGCAATGTGAGTTGCACTATAGAAGAAGACAAATTTTAGAAGAAAAGATGGAGAGGAGATTGGAATTCAGATCTGTTTCCTTGGGAGGGGTGGGAAGGGAAGCACCTACTTAGAAAACTAAATCAATAGACATGACTGATTCCAAGACATTGGAACTGCAGTCAGTTTGTGATACTTTGAGGAAATTGGTGTGAAAGTATGTGCAGTGGTGCTGCAAATCTCTTTTCAGCTGAAGCACTGTATTTCACCTTTTCAGATGAGGAACTTTTAAAGCTTAGCCGAGTTAAAAGGCAGGGTGGCTTTCAGCGTCTATGAAAAGCAGCTAAACTGGAAGCTGCTGTTTCAAGGTAGTTGCAGGTAATGCTTAGAGTGCCTTTCTGTGAGACTGCAGAAGCAGATGAATGGCATGATCCTCAAATAAAGCATTTTTGCATTGCATCCTTCTGCCTTGGTTTATCTGGGTTTCTATGGCGGCTGGGTAAATGAGTAACTTTCCTTGTAGGTGAAGGAAACAACATTTTCACAGACACCTAGTTGAAACAGGCCAAGGCGGAACACAAAGCTTAATTGATGCATTCGGCTGATAAATGCTGAAGTAGATAAATGACCTGGCTGTGTCAGTGAGCAGCACCCTTGATTGTAGTTGAAATGTACTTGGGAGTAGTTTAAGCTGCATTTGCATCTGCATGGTTTCATCCTGTCAGTTTAGCTATTCTCTGAAGTGCTTTAGTTCCTGTTTTTAATTTGCCAAATATATTTGAATGTGCTCCATATTGTAACCAGCTTTGGACTTTTTCTGACTATGAAATACTATCTTTGGAACAAAATTGTACACCAAGATCCCAGTTTCTATCCTTTAGAGGAAAGTAAAACCTAAACCAAATCTGGCTCACTAGATACCAAAAGGAATTGAACAGAATAAATGGTTTTCAGCATCTGTAGGCAATTTGAAACAGTGCCTTTGTCTGAATTTCCCCTTCATACTTATCTAGTAATAGGTTTTGAACTTAATTAAGAAGTAATGATATACAGAAATTTGAGAGCATAGAAATAAAATAGTAGTGAAGAAAATGGAACCTTCATTTAGTCAGTGTTTAACTGGTTTAACAAGAGTTGCCTCTAATTTGCCAGTGTTTTTGTTAGCTTTTCATTGCTTTAAGGGTTATGCAGTTTTTTAATGCCACTTTTTTGCAGAGCATGCATAAAACCTAGTGTTCTGTCAGCTGAGGATGAATTAGAGCACATCCAGAGGAACAGAGAAATGTGAAGTCGTTGCTATCTGTATGAATTTGCATAGTCTCCAGTTCCATTGCATGCGAGAAGACTTTTGCTCTTCTCCATGGCTTGCCCCTTTTACTTGTTAATTTTCTTCCTGTTATTTAAATTACAGCGGAACCCTCTCTCTCCCCCCGCAATACAGTGATGGAATTTTCCCTTATCTCTTGCAATAATGTAAAACCTCCTTGTAGGACAACAGACGTAGGAGTTCTGAGGACCTTTTTCAGGCAGTCACGTCCACTACAGGATCTGATACATTCCACTCTGCTATCCTGCATCCTGGAGGGGGCTAGATAAACATTTCATATTTTTCTATTTCTTTTAATTTTGTTTTACTTGACCTGTGTTCTACTTAAGTATTAAAAAGTCCTCTCTCTAAATGACCAGCTTACATTATACCTTTTTGTGTGCCTGGAGTAGAAGATGGTCCTTCTGAGGAATACCTAAAGCAATAGCTACATTTTCTGCCTTACCAAGATAATCAGGAAACACAGCACAACGTTACACACACAGTACTATTTTGACTTCATTTCAGTTTTGCATTTTTAAAAGTAATACTATAAAGTGTTGTATGTCTGTGCAAGTTATTTACTCCAATCTCCCTCTTGTTTTGTCCAAATGATTTTCTTTATGCCTCCACCATTATAAAACTATTATGAGCCTTTTCATTGCTGCAATAATGGTGATGATTGGGAGGAACTGGGAGTAGCGATATGAAAAAAGTGGAAGGAAATCATGATGAAAGTTTGTGGAGTGGAACAAACATTGCTGGGGATAGAGGTGTAAAACCCTGGATACTGGTGTGCAGTAATAGAAGTGTATCTTTGTTATTAGAGTGTGACTTTGGAGTGTCAGTATATCAGGAGAAATACGCTATGTGGAATACTTCATGTCACTAGTGGAGTTAGGTCTTGAAAGCACAGATCCATACCCTAATTTAATCCACTCATCTTTGCTAGGACATGTAGCCAACTCTTGAAACAAGGGTGTGAGGTACTAACTGGATTCAGCTACTGACTCTACAAACTCATCATATGCCAATGTCTAATGTTAGTTATTTAATAATTAAACTATAATCTTAAGACAGTGCTTTATTAGCCTTATTTTAATTCTTACTTTAAATCAAAGCAGAATTTAGACAAGGTACATTTTGTGGAACATTAGACAAAAAAAAAGAACTTGAGTGTGGTGCATAACATGTGAGTCCTAAAGAACTGCTTGGAGACTTGAATTGCCCTGTACTGGCAGCCTTGCCACTGTGCTGTGTTTAAATTCCTATTATGTACCCTGTTGCATGAGTAATTCAGGCTGTTGCCTTTTCCTCAAGTTTCTCTAAGTGAATGTATTAGTTTATTTAATAGTATCCAATTTGAGAGATCAATTCTATAAACTGCTTTTATGTTAGGTAGTGTTTTAATCTTTGCTGATGTAAAAGGAATTTTATATATTATGTGTATATAGAAGTTATTACCTAAGAAATAATGTTATTATCTCTAAGTCTCAGAAAAGGAGTTAATTTAGAATCATAGAATCAACCAGGTTGGAAGAGACCTCCAAGATCATCCAGTCCAACCTAGAACCCAGCCCTATCCAATCAACTAGACCACGGCACTAAGTGCCTCAGCCAGGCTTTTCTTGAAGGCCCCCAGGGACGGTGCCTCCACCACCTCCCTGGGCAGCCCATTCCAATGGGAAATGACTCTCTCTGTGAAGAACTTCTTCCTAACATCCAGCCTATACCTACCCTGGCACAACTTGAGACTGTGTCCCCTTGTTCTATTGCTGGTTGCCTGGGAGAAGAGGCCACCCCCCACCTGGCTACACTGCCCCTTCAGGTAGTTGTAGACAGTAATAAGAAGTAGTAGGGAAGATAGTCTGGTGGGTATTGCAGAAGACTAGAAGTCACCACAGAGGTTTTCTAGGTCTTCGGATGAGAGACACTTGTTATGTTCTCATTTGCTGTTGTGAACTTCTTCTGTTAACAGCGAAGCTCAGCGTGCAGGTGTTTGGACAGGCTTACCACAGTAGTTCTGCTGAATGTTTCCACACATGTAGAGTCAGTGAGCATGCTAGCTCCTGGATTCCCACAGATCAACTCCTGTCATACTGCTGCGAACTTCAGTTCTAGCATTGGCTTTTACTGCTAACCCAGATAATTGTTGTAGACTTCCTTGTTTCTGACCTGTAATTCTCTTCCTAATGCAGTGATTTCCCAGAGAATTATTGTAACTTCAGTTACATTAGTGTTGTACTTTACAGCACAGCCCCACAAATGGCTTTACGTGTGCAAGTTAAAGGCAAGCAAACTGTAGCGTTGGGAAAGACTGGAGTGAGACTTTCATAGCGTGTTTTTGTGTGTAGCTACATCCTTTGTCACTAAACAGATAGATGCTGGAGGTGATTTGGAAGGTAGTCCAGATAACTGCTACTCTTCATCTGTTTTATTGTTAACTTCATTCCTGGTCTGTGCTGGGACAGAGATGCTGTTTTTATCTGACCAGCATGGTTTTTCTTATGTTTTATCATGCAGCCTGTGCAGCTTTATCTGAATTTGGTGAGGATAAAAATCTACATGACAACAGAGTTTGTTCTGCAGGGACAGCAGTCTCTTAAATACATCCAGAAAGGAACACAGCTTAGTTTGAAGCTTCAGTAAAGGAAAAAAGAACACAACCAAACCAACCAAACAAACAAAAAAACCCATTCATGGCTTGTTTATTAGTTTGTACTAGTAGCTAAGGGCCTGGAACACAAACCCTGTGAGGAGAGGCTGAGGGAGCTGGGGTTGTTTAGCCTAGAGAAGAGGAGGCTCAGGGGTGACCTCACTGCTGTCTACAACTACCTGAAGGGAGGCTGTAGCCAGGTGGGGGTGGCCTCTTCTGCCAGGCAAGCAGCAACAAAACAAGGGGACAGAGTCTCAAGTTGTGCCAGGGAAAGTGTAGGCTGGATGTTAGGAGGAAGTTGTTGCCAGAGAGAGTGATTTGGCATTGGAATGTGCTGCCCAGGGAGGTGGTGGAGTTGCCATCCCTGGAGGTGTTGAAGAAAAGCCTGGATGAGTCACTTGGTGCCATGGTCTAGCTGATTGGACAGGGCTGGGTGCTAGGTTGGCCTGGCTGATCTTGGAGGTCTCTTCCAACCTGGTTGATTCTATGATTCTAATCATTTTTACTGAAAAAAACCCCAAAACTCAACTACTCTGCTAAGCCAGGGGGCTGGGGTTCAGCTTTCTAAAATGATTTATGGAAATTGTCTTTTTTTTTTTCCTAAATACAGACTTTCAGCTCATTGGAAACCTGGAATAGTGTCCAAAAGGGAAAATATTCCTATTAAGATATACATTTCTTTAAATAGTAGTTGTTTCACAGTGTGCTATAGTGCTATAGTTAGTCCTAGGATGAGATTGAATGAGTGCTCTGCAGGGAGAGAGTATACATACTTGCAGAAGTCTATCCTATTAGGATAAATCCATGAAACTGCAAAGCCCTGTTTTGACTACTAGCTTATCAAAATGTTTAAGTGCTTTGTGTGTTGCATACGTCTCTAAGGCTGAATAGCTTTCTTCTCTAAACGTGTTCTTCTCTATGTACAGTGGAAAAGGCAAACACTTGAGGTGAGAAGGGGAAAATGAAGCAAAGGCATGATTTGTTTAGAATGTTCTTTAGCTTGGTCTCTCTTAGGTCAAACTTTTTTATTTGGTTTCTGATGTTGTTTTATGTATCTCTGCATATAGAAAACTTCTGACAATGGTTGAGAAAGGCTGTATCACGTCATACTGACTTCTCTTGTGCAAACATACCTGGCTACTTGGGGTCATTTGAAATACTTACATTTACCTTTTTTTTTTCAACCTATGTCCAACCTTTTGTTTCTCAGTTTTCCCTAAGTTTCCAGCAAGCAGTATCCTCCTGGTGACAGCATTCCCTACCAATAATTGTTTGAACTTGAACTTTAGTACTTCATTATATCTTGTCTTCAACTTCTAAATATATAGTAAGATAAACTTGTTTAATACATTACAGGTTACAAGGGGACAGAAACAATGTCAGTATGCACTAAAGGATGTTGACTTTTGACTGACATAGTGCTCTCAGCAGTAAAAAGTTTTGATCATTATGGTTTTGGTCTCTTTAATGGCCTACTTATGGATCTGAGTTTATTCTTTTCCTCAGATATTAGGATTAAAGAAGAGGAGCCTGATCCAGAAGAGTGGCAGCTGAGTGGTGATTCTACACTGAATACCAATGATCTAACACATTTGAGAGTACAAGTGGTAGATGAGGAAGGGGACCAACCACATCAAGAGGGAAAAAGACTGCGGCGCGTAGCGTGCACATGTCCCAACTGCAAAGAAGGTGGTGGAAGGTACATGATGTTCAGTGTCATGTAACACGTATGGTGATGAAAACAGTAATGAGTGAGGAGCAAAGGAGCCTTAGTTAGCAGCAGTTTTTGGTGGCAAGAGAAAACTGTAGGCTTAGGCAAAGGAGCTTATGCAATAAAGGACTGACACCTTTATTTCTGGGTTTGCAGATGGATGGGCAGATTATGCCATCCTCTCTGAGTTACTTCATTGATATGAATTGGAAAAACTTGGAGATAAATCCTACCTAGTACAAATGAGTGAGTTAGAATATTGCCCTAAGCAATAGAAAACTGAAATATTTGGGAATATGCACATCTATGATTAGCTCCCTATCATATTGATTGTAGGTTGGACTTGGTGATCCTGAGGGTCTTTTCCAACCTGGATGTTTGTGTGATATGTCGAGAACTTGATTAAATCCTGCGTTCCTTCATTTCCTCACTGGCTGAGCATTTCTTTCCCCCCACAGTTTGGGGAAAAGAAATTGATTTATGTAGAATATTATAAAGATACAGTTATCTTAGTTTTTTTATTAAGAAAAACAAGGCTTGTTTAAATTTTGAACTGGCTGACTGTTTTCAAAGTTAGAGGAGATTTGGTTAGCAAAGAGGGACTGAGTTCCAATTCTCACAAAACTTCAGGACTACATAGAAAGCCATGTTTTATTGTCTGGTATCCCATGAAAATGTGTTTCAACTTTTTGTTCTTATAAAGATTTTATTCTGTTCTCAAACACTTAATTTTAAACATCTTGATTATGTATATGAGAGAGGAATTGGTGATAATAGGCAGCCTTTTACAAGTGAGAATGCTTAGGTGTATTTGTGCTTGATGTAATTGTGCAGGGGTTTCTTTCTAGTACATGCAAATGTGTCCATTTTGATAATAGATTCTTGAAGTCTTTATTTATGTGAAAACTATGGTGTAAATGAATGAATTCTCTTTAAATAACATGTCAGTGTCCTATGGCTCTAAGAGTTCTAATGATACCGACTGAATATGTCTGTTGGCAAGTCTCATGTTTTTTTGCTGTTTATTCTAGACTCTGTGCAAACACAGAGAGGGAGTATTTGGGTAGCAGTACTGTGTAAGTATCAAGTGCTTAATACAAAAGTACTTTGAAACGTTTACATCACAAATGAAGTTAGTGATATCTGTGGTAAAGGTTACACAGCATCTTTATCCATCTGCTTCCTCTTGTTAAATTCTTATGTGTAGTTCACTCAAACCTGGTACAGACATTACTCGGTTCTTGATGAGCCCTGAACTGCCATGGAGTACTGCCCAAAGTACACCATGGATTGAGATTTGCTTCAGTCTGGGAGAAAGCTCTGAAAATGAGATTTACACTGCCCATATTTCTAGGTAACAGAGATTTCACATGATCCATCCTTGTGCTCTATTCCAAACTGCAGTGGCTTCAATTTAGAGACATCTTTAAAGTTCTCTTCCTCCTGAGCAGGTTGCTATAACACTGTGTTTTAAAGTCAAAGGCCAAGACAGAATCTTTCTGAGAGAATCTGAGAGATGGTTTTGGTGAAGTCTAGAGAAGGCTGTAGTCTGACTGAAATTCTGATATGGGGATTTGGGAAGGAGTTGAGGTAAGAGCTAGAATGGAGTTTAGATAGGTGAAAATCTGAAATCCACTCGACACATCAAATATACCAAGTAGGAAAAGTAAGACAGAAAGTCAGCATGTGAGAAGAGTTTGAACTGGAATTAAAAAAAGGATAATGAATGAGACAACAATGAGGAAATAAAAAGAGGGAAAGTGCTTAGAGTTACTAAAGCAACTTTCCACCAGAATGTGGAACTCCTTGAGAATCTAGCAAAAAGGAGTAAGCCCACTTGGAGGAATGTTTTCTTTCTTCCTCTGACACATGTTGGTCCTGTTTTATAGCTGCTAGAGTTACTTGCTTGTCTCTAGTGCTGTAATGCTGAGGTTTGATTTCTTTCAACTCTGCTGATGACTTGTGAAGTTTCAGATAGCATGATATTTGCTTCAGGTAGTGTTCAGTTCTTAAAATGATGTTAAGGTACAAAACTGGGAACTTGGAAATTGACGAATACTGAGATTAAGATACCCTGAGGAACTTTAATCCTTTGTGTTTATGCACTGCTATTTGGTTGCTAATTACATGACTGCACACTAATCTTTCTCATATGACTCCCAGTGCCATTCAGTGGATAGGATGGGTGATGCACAGGGAGTGAATCAGGGCTGTGCAGTGCTTGATGTCTGCTTCATTTATTTTAGAAATGAAAAGGCATTTAGGGAATGAGATACAGGACTGCAGCAAAAGGGTTCTGATCTTCTGGAGGAGTTTGTCTGTCCACCCCTCCTTTTCCACTGCAGAAGCACTGAGTTCATTCTTGTAAAGAAATCAATTAAGCTGAGTTGTGAACTTCTACAGCACTCTAAGGAGATATGCTTCTGCTGTCTTAAACTTGACACCTGAAGGCTGGTAGATCTTTGATGATTTTGGCCTTAATCTCTTTCAACCTCATATTCGGATGTATGAGATGATTATTCCAGTTCAAGTCTACTACACCAAAGTGTTGCAAGATGATACACTCACCAGTGTTTGTGAATTTCTTAGACACTGTGTTTGAGTCCCTATCATAAGGTAAAAAAAACTGGGGAAATTAATAATTGTGTATTTAAGTTAGTACTTAACATGTGACTAATAAGACAAGAAAAGCATATTAGATTGGTGTGAAAAAGTTCTGAGTGGCATTTCACTCAGCGACTGCTGTCCTGCCTGGGCACTGAATGGGGTAGGAGAAGGTAGTACCTGACTTCATATATGTAGACTTCATCATAATTTAATCTTTTGTGTAGCCTGAATTTTGGCATTTCTTGTCATTTCAGTTTTTTGGTTACAAAGGTGACATAGGGGGGTCTTTCTGTTTTCTCTTGTTGGCTTTTCTTGGGGTTTTTTTGACTCTTAATGCGGAATTAGACTGCTAGGCAGTCTTCAAAGGACTTCTTTTTGTGCCAGGTCTGTGAAGCAGGAAGCCATTCTTGCCTTTAGCTCACTAGGCAGGGGCCAAGTTAAAAAAGGAAGAGGGTGGTGCAGTAGGTATGTAAATGAAGACTTTATACCCTGAAGTTCATATAGTAAATGGTGGATAAGCAAGTGGAGAAGGAGCGAGAGGGAGAGATGTACCTCAAAGAATGACTGATCCCAAACAGAATGTAGGATCTCAGAAGTTAGGTGGAAAGTTCGCCCTCATTTTGAGTTACACCTGGAGATTTCAACCTCTCAATTACATCTGGAATTACACTTAGGTCTAACTACTACAGTCTGGAACTATAGAGAAAGAGTGCTTCTGAGCACCACTCAAGGTACATAACTGTAGAAGACACATTGTTAAAATAACTAGTAAGTGTATATTTTACTCTTTAAATGCTGCTGTCCCTCCTGGAAGTCCAGTTTCTTAGTGGGTGAATGTGTCTGCTGCTGAAGCTGTTACATTCTGCAAGGTTATGAGAAATATGGTTTCCAGTCTTCATAAAGCTAAAACATGCTATGGAAATACTTAAGTATTAATTGGAGGAGTAGACCTGAGTCATATCCTTTTACTCAGAGGTTATTGGCCAGAGCAGCAAGAAAGACCTCTTAGCATGCTGCATTAGGGCATCGTGCCAGACTGTCACAGCTGCAAAGCATCCAGATAGAACTTGGCTCATACCCAGTCAGTTTTAGTGCACACGTGAAGTAAACATGCAGATGCCTACATGGAGTTGTGTGGATTAAATACACTTAGTTATTCATTCATGGTAGTCTTGCAGATTTCATTCTGTGATTCCCTGGCTTCCCCTTACTTTGAACTTTGGAGGCTGCTAAGGAATTCTGTCACCAATTAAGTGAGGTTCTTAGAAATATGTGTGACACCACCTACACACAGTAAGTTGACCATGAGTTGAACCTTTCTTTCCTTCAGTCTAGATTAAAGGTGTAATTAAGCAAATCCAAACGAGTGACTTAGGAATCCTGAAATATGATTTTAAGTGATTTTTGCTGTGTGTCACACATACTGTATCATGCAAAGTTACAAACTATTTGTTGCGAAGGGAAATGCTTTACTGTGTTTGGAGTAAGTGTGAGGATGAAATATCAAATGCAGGAAAAAATACACTGTATACAGAAATAGACTTCCAAATGCAGGAAGACATTTTGTGGTAACAAGCACAGGCTGAGCATTTCTTAGTGCTACATGGGGTTGGGCAGCAATTGAAAACATGGGATAATGAGATCCTGTGGAGAGTTCTTTCATTTATGGAGACTGTATGATGGAGAAGAGCCATGGGTGTTCCTTTGCCCTGTGTTGCAATTGCTAGATGCCTTCAGACACCAGGCAAGAGGACCTATAAAAGAGCTGTCCAGAACAGAATCATTGGAAGAAGGTAAACATAGAGCCTGGGAACCATGGAACTGGTTGCAGTAAGACTAAAGGAAGAGTACAGAAAATTTCTTTCTTGGAGTCCATGGAGCTGAGTGTTCTGGGCTGACAGACAAATGCCACTGCAACTGTTACAGAGATTTTGGTGTAGTGGCCTAGTCATCAGCAGAGGCAGAATAATTGGAAAGAAAAGGCAGTCTAAAGATGTTTTGCTAAACACTTTGGAAATCAGCTGAATATCCAAAACTTCTGAATGCTGAGCTTTTGTGTAAGTGGCATAGTACAAAGCTAATTGGAGACAGAACAAGGGGGAATGGCCTCAAGCTGAGACTGGGGAGGTATGGATTGGACTTTAGGAAAAAGCTTTTCACAGAGGGAGTGGTCAGGCACTGGAATGAGCTGCTAAGGAGGTGGTGGAGTCACCCACCCTGGATGTGTTTGAGGGTCGTTTGGATGTGGTTTAAGGTGAATCTTGTAGAGTAGGGTTATAGGTTGGACTTGGAGATCCTGAGGGTCTTTTCCAACCTGGATATCCCTTTAATTCTACTCTAAATTAAATGCCAGACATTAGAGTTAATCTTGCTTTTTAAGTCTTGGTTTGAGGGAAGGCCTTGGAAAAATGTGAACCTGACAACTCAGATGTAGCAGATGTACCAAAAATAGGTATTTCAGGTGAGGAAGGAGATGCCAGGTAACTTTATATAGGAAATTAATAAAAAAAGCAGGTGAACCTGGCAATAAACCAAAAAAACCCAAACAAAACCACTCAAAAACCCTGCCAAAAATACCCCCAAACCATAGTCTCTTCTCTCTATAGGCTCATATAAGTCTAGCACTACTTCAGTAGGGTCGAAAGCCTTCTGAACCCTCTAATTCTACTGCTGTCAAATGTATTCTGAAGTCAAAACCTACACTGTCATGACAAATAATTAGTGTGTAAAAGTGATAGTTTTGAGAGAAAATCACTAATGAAGCACTATCAACGTTGCTCTATATTGAGATTTCTTACAAACATTTTGTAGGCCCTAATCTGATTTTTATCTCCTTACTTTCCTGTAGTGTCAGGAGTATCTTATGGTACTTAATTTGGAAGTCTTTTCATTTCTGTCTGTTTAGAAATGCTTGCTCCGAGTGCTAACTGCTTAAAGTGTATATGCATTTTACACTGAACCCTCAGAGCTGTTCTGAATACAGGAGGTGAGAATCAGGGTCTAATAGTTGCCTGGCAAATCCTTCAGCCTCTGGATAGCTAAGCAGAAGTTGAACATCTGATGGAAGAAAAGAAATTGCCCTGGGGAGGCGACAGAGGATGGTGTGATCTGTCATGGAGGATGGTAGTGCCCATGATTGTGGTTTCAGCATCCATTCAAGATGTTCAAAGTTAGCATTGCCGCTGAATAAGGTGGCCTGATGCTTGGCTGCATTTTCCAATCTCCTCCCTTGTATCAGCATTGATAACTGCATTGTTCGCCATATCTGTTCCCTAGAGTGCCCCTTTCAGCAGCAGCAAACACTTAAATTGGCTGAAATCAATCACGATGGCCTGTCCTGGACAGAGTGATCTCTTTTCTCTAGGTCTTCAGAGGTTCTTACCTCTCTCTGGTGATTTTATTTAAAAAGAAAAAAAAAGATTAAGAACAAGAAAAAGAAGTTTTTGTGTTAGGTGCTCCTCTTGAATAAATCATTTAACATGTCAGTGAGGTAGTGTCTTAAAACAGGCAGCAGCTCAGCAGTCTGGATTATTCTTTCTGTGAATTATATGTTGACATTTTGATGGAATTTTTTCTTTCCCCCTGAAATACCAAGGAATTAGTTTAAATGTCAGCAAGATCAGCTGTTTCACCACCACTCCTTGTAGTGGAAAGATACAGGTTAGTGTGCTTGTCCTCCAACCCCAAATTGCTTTGCAGATTTCCCCAAGATGCCAAAAGTCCCATCTGTTCTCTTCCTGGTTGCAAAGATCCCTGGTTTCCATTTTGGCAGTCACAGTCATCTGTGTTTCTCTTTGCCAAAACAGTCTTTGGTATGGTAAAAACTGAAACTGGGAGAAATTTTAAATACAGGCACTTCATCATTGAAGTAGTACAACCTGCTGGAATGACTCTGTTTCCAACTCCATATCCATGTGTGCCTGCTGGAAATTGCACTTCTGTCATTTAAAATTCCCGTGCTGTGAACTTGTAGCTTGTTGCAGAATCGAGATAGCTGCACAGAATTTTGTTCCAGCTTCTTAGTGAGTGTTCTGGACCCTGACTGTATTTGAAACACAAATGGGAAGCCATTCAGGTTTGCTCTTGGTGTTTGTGTTCCCACTTATACATGTGCCCAGTATTTAGGAGCAATGTGTTAGGCTGTGTAACTTCTTTTGTTGGTGGTTGTTTGGTTTTTATTTTGCCTTATTTTTTTTTTTTTGTTTAACAGAGGCTCCAACTTGGGCAAAAAGAAACAACACATTTGTCACATACCAGGGTGTGGCAAAGTGTACGGGAAAACGTCACACTTGAGAGCTCACCTCCGCTGGCATTCCGGAGAGCGTCCCTTTGTTTGTACTTGGATGTTTTGTGGGAAGAGGTTCACTCGCAGCGACGAGCTCCAGCGGCACCGAAGGACACACACAGGTTGACTTGCTTTGAGTCTGGTGCATTTCACTAGAGAGGGCTTGGGGGGATCGGGGTCCATGTCATGTAACTTTTCTAAAGTCTTGGGACGATGTACACCCATAGTTGACTTTGGTAGGTCTGAGGAGGAGAAGCAGCTATTGTGTCCAGTTCTGGGGCCCTCAATTCAAGAGAGATGTTGAGATGCTGGAATGTGTCCAGAGAAGGGTGACGAAGCTGGTGAGAGGCCTGGAACACAGCCCTGTGAGGAGAGGCTGAGGGAGCTGGGGGTGTTTAGAAGAAGAGCAGGCTCAGGAGTGACCTCATTGCTGTCTACAACTGCCTGAAGGTAGCCAGGTGGGGGTTGGTCTCTTCTGCCAGGCAACCAGCAACAGAACAAGGGGACACAGTCTCCAGTTGTGCCAGGGGAAGTATAGGCTGAATGTTAGGAGGAAGTTGTTGGCAGAGAGAGTGATTGGCATTGGAATGGGCTGCCCAGGGAGGTGGTGGAGTCACCATCCCTGGAGGTGTTCAGGAAAAGCCTGCATGAGGCACTTAGTGCCATGGTCTAGTTGATTGGACAGGGCTGGGTGCTAGGTTGGCCTGGATGATCTTGGAGGTCTCTTCCAACCTGATTGATTCTGTGATTCTTTTTAATTCTTGAAGATGTTTTTGGTGTAGATGTAATCTTTTTCCATTCTTGCAAATGTTTTTTTTGTTGTACCTGCAATCTTACTCATTCTTGAAAACGTGTTGTTTTTTTTCCCTCTTGTCTTCCATGACAGGTGAGAAGAAATTTGTCTGTCCAGAATGTTCAAAACGCTTTATGAGAAGTGACCACCTTGCCAAACACATTAAAACACATCAGAATAAAAAAGGTATTCACTCTAGCAGTACAGTGCTGGCATCAGTAGAAGCAACACCTGATGATACTTTGATTACTGCAGGAGGAACAACACTTATCCTTGCAAATATTCAGCAAGGTTCCGTTTCAGGAATAGGAACTGTCAATACATCTGGCACCAGCAATCAGGATATTCTTACCAACACTGAAATACCTTTACAGCTTGTCACAGTTTCGGGAAACGAGACAATGGAGTAAATATTACACAAGATACCTATTAATTGTGGTTATTTTTATACAGTAGTGAGAAGAATATTGTTCCTAAGTTCTTAGATATCTTTTTATTGATGTGCAAAAATTTTTGGATTGACAGTAACTTGGTTATACATGACACTGAAATGCCTTACTTTGTATGATATTCCATAGTATATTAAACTGGTAAAATTGCATGGGTTTTGTAGGTACTTTTGGAATCTAGAAGAGATGAAATTTTACCAAGTTATATTAAAAAAAAAAAACAAAAACAAACAAAAAGGAAAAAAAAAAAGAAGAAGAATTTAATGATGGAAATGGTAGTCTAACCAAATGCATCAATCCTGTGTGGTTTAGTGTAAAAAAAAAATGAGAACATGTTGGTATTTATCTATTGTAAGATAAAAGAAGTTGATGGGTGAAAAGAAATCATGTTATGATAAAAGAAATTTTGTAATTTTCTTGATGACTGGAATTTTTATTATGCATAACTGACAAATCAAGTTTCCAAGCAAATGTTACATAGTGTAGGCTTTACTTAGCTCATCAACTTGTCATTTTGAAGCTAATTATTTTAATTAGGTTAACTATGTACAATATTTTAAGCATTACTCTTGTAAGATTTTGCAAACTACGTTTTAACATGGAACTCTAGGGATAGTCACCTTTTAAATCCTATCGAAAAGCCATGTTTAAGATTTAATTTGCCAAAAGGATGTCTTGTTAATATTCTTTCAATAACCAAGGTGGGCAATATAACCAATGTTTAAAATGTTTAAAATGTTTAAAAAGGAAAAAAAAAAAAAAGATAAAAAAAAAAGATATGTATAGGTTGAGGCATTTGGGTGGTCAGGCAAATGTTATAGTGAAGTATATCCCTTCTTTTGAACATTGGAGGACCAAAAATAAGGTGTATTGCGTCTCAGCAGTGATGATTTTTATTAACTCTTTTGGTTTTTTTTTCTTTCCAAAAAAAGAAACCCATCTGTCTGCCAGGGCCTTAAAAGCCATCCTGTAAATTACCAGTGAAATAGAACATATGCAAATACAACCCAAGAATCACTTCCATATTGACAGTACTCCCAAACATATGGATATAGTCATAGTGAACTAAGAGGGGGGTGGGATGTGGGGGTTTATGATGTTTTTATTTGTTTGTTGTTTAGTTTTTTGGTTAGTCAACCTGCATTTAAATATCAACCATCTTTCCTTTTGTTTATTTGTTTGGTTTTTGGTTGTTTGTTTTTTTTTTTTGCTTCTTCCCTTAAAAATTGTATGTATCCAGTACATTTAACTGATAAACATATATGTTTTTTATTATGCTGAAGTTTCTTTTTATTTTTTAATGACTGTTTATATTTTCAATTATAGAGAAAAAAAGAAAACCTGTACAAAAAATGAAGTTATATAGCCAGTCTGTAAGTGCTATACACATTTTTCCCCAAAAATGTACAACAACAATTCCTGCAGTTCACCTCCTTCCAAACATTTGGAAATCTGTTTCATTTGTTACTCTTAAAACCACCTCAAATTTAAAGGCTACCTTATTGTACGTTTAAAGTGTATTATAACAGTGTGGTAGTTAATAAAACACTATTTTTTTTTCTTTTGAATGGAGTATACTGTATTTCTTGCTAACTAACAAAATGTTATTTCAGAGTGCATCTTGGGAGCTTGAGGTGATTTATTATTTTGTGCTAGGTGGTGGGAAGTAGGAATGATGTTTCTACAGGTAAGGAGATAATAATACCTCGCCTCCCTTCTCTCATAAAGATCTGTCTATGTGTGCAAATGAATGTTGTAGTAGTAGAATCTGAGCAGGGCATGAAGGAAACGTAGGCTCTATAATTTAGAATATAAAAATAACATTGCATGTAAGTTCTCTGACAAAAGACAAACAGTCTTGGTTAGATAAAGGGGATGGAGTAAGAAAAATTAGTGAGAACTGTGAGATGAAAGAGAATGATGGTTGTAGGCGATGCTATGAAGTGTGATAGAATAGAGTACAGTAGAATAGAATCAACCAGGTCGGAAGAAACCTCCAAGATCATCCAGTCCAACCTAGCACCCAACCCTATCCAGTCAATTAGACCATGGCACTAAGTGCCTCATGCAGGCTTTTCTTGATCACCTCCAGGGATGGTGACTCCACCACCTCCCTGGGCAGCCCATTCCAATGCCAATCACTCTCTCTGCCAACAACTTCCTCCTAACATCCAGCCTAGACCTCCCCTGGCACAACTTGAGACTGTGTCCCCTTCTTCTGTTGCTGGTGCTTGGGAGAAGAGACCAACCCCCACCTGGCTACAGCCTCCCTTCAGGTAGTTGTAGACAGCAATGAGGTCACCCCTGAGTCTCTTTTCCAGGCTACATATCCTCAGCCTCTTCTCACAGGGCTGTGTTCCAGGCCTCTCACCAGCTTCGTTGGCCTTCTCAGGACGCATTCCTGTATCTCAACATCTCTCTTGAATTGAGGAGCCCAGAACTGGACACAGCACTCAAGGTGTGGCCTAACCAGTGCTGAGTACAGGTGAAGAATAACCTCCCTTGTCCTACTGGCCACACTGTTCCTGATAGAGGCTAGGATGCCATTGGCTCTCCTGGCCACCTGGACACACCGGTGAAAAGCTTCTGTTTGTGAAGTCACAAGTCCTGGAATATCAAATGATCAGGGGACAGACCAGTATAATTTAAGATAAACAGGAAGAATTCAACATAAAGAAGAGAGGACTGGTAAAAATAGTTGGGAAGATTTTCTGTGTTTGGAGTGTAATGGAGTTAAAAAAAGGCAAATCTTTTGAAACTTAGAACAACTGGTACAGTATGCAGCATTTTGCATCTTTATTTTCATGTCAAGCTTCCTCATTTGTATAAATTCTTGGTTATGGTAGCCTTCAGATACTTTGAAGTTTGTATTGGTTTCTATTTCTTGCAATCTGGTGTAATTGCTGTTTAAGAAGACCTTGAAGCTGGTTCTGCAAGAGAACATGAGCTTGGAAACAGCCAGTTTTATCAGTTTCAACAGTCAAAATGTTTATTCTCAGTAAGTAGAAGGCCTGTACATGCACTTGCTATATAATCTAAGTATTCTTGGACTCATTCCTGAATGAGCTAATAGCTCAATCCTTGCAAGCTACAAATTACTACTCTTTTTCACAGAGAGAGTGATTTGCCATTGGCATGGGCTCCCCAAGGAGGTGGTGGAGTCACGGTCCCTGGAGGTGTTCAGAAACAGCCTGTCTGAGGCACTTAGTGCCATGGTCTAGTTGACTGGATAGGGCTGGGGGATAGGTTGGACTGGCTGATCTTGGAGGTCTGTTCCAAGCTGGTTGGTTCTATGAGTTCTTGAAGAGGACAGAAGGTTTTAGTAATTTCTGTTTTCCAGGCCAACGAAGCAATGATAATGTTAGAATCACTGAATCACTTGTGAGGAACAGGATTTCTGTTTTGAAGATTTGGATTTTCCTCTCTGAAGAGATTCCACAGAGTCCTCCTTTCAGCTTGTCTGAGCAAGATATACCTGTCTTTGCTTTGAGGTATTTTGAGATGCTGAAATCAGTAAGATAAGTCTTCCCAGTGGCTTCAGGAAAGCTCTGATGTGTTCTCTAACAAGTTGTTCTAGGGCTGAGGAATGAGCTAATAGTCACCTGTCAGGTGATCCTTAGTTCTCCTTGAAGTAAAGAACTAATGAGCAGGTGTCTGTGTTTCCTCTAGCTTTTTACCACCACCATTACCAGCAGAATTGCAGAGCATGAACTGTAGAGCAAGACAGAAGAAGCTGATGTGGCTGACTCAGATCTTACTCGGTAGATGGTGTTTTCTATAAAAAGACCACCTCCACTTGCTGCTCCAGAATTGCTGTGCATTACTACTCACTGTAGTCTGGTACATCTTTAATCTTTGTGTGTGACACCTGCTGCAATCTTAGGCAGCTATGCATGCACTTTATGCGGCCTCAAGTGTTGCTCCAAATGGGATCGGTAATCAAGAAAACGTGACCGCGTCTCTTCCTGACAGGGAAACAGTGGTTTGTGTGATCCTTACACCACTTTTGTCCATATGCTCTGGTCCTTACTAATTCCTCAGGTGTCCAAGAGGCCACAGTCAAGAATAAAAAACAGGTAAGAAAAAAACCCCAACATCCAAATAACTGCAAAAAGTAAAATGTTTGATTTGGGGGTTTCAGCGGTGCAAAGATCACAGCATCCCTTTGCTTTAGAATTGTGCTGTGTGCCTTTTTGCAGTGCCTCAGCCTTTCTGCTTGGACAATTGCTATATATAAGATGTGTACACAACTTAAGTATGTAATTCATGATGCACTGTGATGTATAGAGGATGTGTATGTGTGGAGAGGTAATACATTATTTGTAGGTCCTTTGTTTTCACCCAGAAGCAAGAGATGTTTCTGCCACTGAAAACCTACCCTTCACTTCAATGGTAAAGTCTCCACTATCTCTAACAGTCATAGTTAGCTACAAACTGTGTAGTAAATTCCATGGCATAGTGGACACTGGGATCTAAAATTGCCTATACAAAGAAAGTTTAAGGTTTGCATGTTTTGAAATTAAGGAAAACATAGCCTGCAAAGTAGCAATTCACAGTCTGCACAGTAACGTTTCACAGCTGCACTTTTCTGATATCTAGCAGAGAAATGTCATGTTTTTGAAGAGCAGCACTGAGGAGTGGGTAGGAAGACCCTTGTTAAGCAAGATGGTAACATGAGCTTGTTAGTACTAGACACTGAGCAAGAAGTAAGTAAGAGTGCTCAGTTTACAGGCCAATAGGAAGACCTGAACATGAGAATGAAGTGATTTCCCATTGGAATGGGCTGCCCAGGGAGGTGGTGGAGGCACTGTCCCTGGGGGTCTTCAAGAAAAGACTGGCTGAGGCACTTAGTGCTATGGTCTAGTTGACTGGATAGGGCTGGGTGCTAGGTTGGCCTGGATGATCTTGGAGGTCTCTTCCAACCTGGTTGATTCTATGATTCTATGATGGTGGCAAAGAGGTAAGAACAGATTGGTTAGACAAGGCAGTTGGAGCAGGGCTGTAGAAGGCTGTGCAGGCATACAACAATAAGAGCTGATAAAATGTATGGGTCATAGTCCTTGGTGTCCACATTTGAAATATTCTGGATCTGAGTTCCAGACAAATGTGAATGCAGCTGGCCAGAGGGGCTGCTGATGGATGTCATAAAGTAAGGAGAGGGAGCTAAAGGGCAAAATGAAAATGCTTGATAAAGCTTTCTGGCATTCATGTTTTCACAGCAGTCCTTTCTGCCTTTTGTACACCTCTTTTCCTAACATAAGGTCTCCAGGTACCAAAAAACCCACAAGAGAGCACATGCTAGACAGGTTTGCCATAGACACACAAGAAAAGCCTGGCTGAGGCACTTAGTGCCATGGTCTAGTTGACTGGATAGGGCTGGGGGATAGGTTGGCCTGGATGATCTTGGAGGTCTCTTCCAACCTGGTTGATTCTATTCTATCACTGCTTGAGGGCGAGTAACTCTTCTGTCTGGCAATATGCAATTTACAATGCAGAAGACATATATGCATTAAAGATCCAACTGCAAATGGCTGCTTGAGTGGTGTCTTGGCTGAGTGCTGTCCTTTATAGATACTGGGGTTTAGGAAGTGTATTGGAAACTACAAGATAGGGGCTTAGTCCTGTGGCAAGATAATGCTTGTTTGCCTCTGCTTTCACAGCTCTTCTGCATGTTGTATTTGTTGTCTGAGAGAAAAAGGCTGATTCTCAGTTCTTCAGCCACATAAGCTTTGTCTGTCTGCTGTGGTTAAAGCTGGTCTCCAAGGCTCTCTTGCTACATAGGGAGGCCATAGTCAGCCTGTGAGAGCACAGGCCCGGGCCACATGGGGATGGTCATGCCAAGCGGGAAGATCCACACCTCCACAGCCCTACAGCTCCCTGGCAACTGCTGCATCCACCTCCACAGGTATGTACACATGCAGAGACATGGACCACAACTCAAGTGTTTATTTCAGAGGCCAGTCCTTTGGCTGGTTCTCTTTGCAAGGTGGGGTCTATAGCCTAGCAGTAGGGAGGGCACTATGGTCCCAAGCTTCCCCCAGGCACTTCACCATTATCAGGTGACACAAGTGTCATGTGGGGCTGGGGGTGGCATGAGTCTGATGGGGTGTGGGCCAAGGGTGTGAGCATGTGGTGTTTGGCCTCATTTTTAAGTGACTTTTGGTCAGTGCTAGAACTTCAGTTTTAAGTGGTTTGGTCAGCATGTGCCATGCCAGTGAAAAGTGACTTGAGTCATTGTGGCTGAGGAGGGTTTCGTGTGCAGGCCAGTGCCTGATGTTCTTGGCTTAAAGACATAGTTCCAGATGGATTTCACAGGATAGTAGGGGTTGGAAGGGACCCAAGGAGATCATCCAGTCCAAGCCCCCTGCCAGAGCAGGACAATACTATCTAATAACACAGATCACAGAGGAACACATCCAGACAGGCCTTGAAAGTCTCCAGAGAAGGAGACTCCACAACCTCTCTGGGGAGCCTGTTCCAGTGCTCTGTGACCCTTACAGGAAAGAAGTTCCCCCTTGTGTTGAGGGGGAAACCTCTTTTGCTGCAGCTTACACCTATTGCTCCTTGTCCTATCCCAGAGAGCAAGTGAGCAGAGCCTGTCCCTGTTTGTTTTTACTGTGCAGAGCCTGTTTGTTTTACTCTGCAGACTAAATGGTTCACCTTTCTCTTAGACCTCATCACAGAGTTGCATAAAGAGCTTGACACAAAGTTTCTGGAGAAAAGGGAAGACAGGGAGAAAGACAGCACACATCAAGATGATTGTGTAGCATGATGGCTGGCACAGTAGGATCCATATTTGCCATATGTTTGAGCTGGCTGGGAGGCAATACAAAGAATATGTGTGTAGGTGCAACTTGGGTTCAATGTTTGCAGGAGCCCCAGTGGCCTGACTGCCTGGATCATTTCCCCTGAACCTTCAGAGTGTTTGTGTGTGGTAGTTTGAGGGGTCCCAGGTACCCTTAAGAAAACTACAGAGACAGTCCTGTCCCAGGGGAAGGACCTGATCATCCCAGGGTGTTGTAATGTTGTTATAGAATCATAGAATCAAGCAGGATGGAAGAGAGCCCTGCAGAGGGACCTGGACAGGCTGGACAGGTGGGCACAGGCCAACGGGATGAGATTTAACAAGGCCAAGTGCAGGGTTCTGCACTTTGGCCACAACAACCCCAAGCAGCACCACAGGCTGGGGACTGTGTGGCTGAGAGCAGCCAGGAAAAAAAGGACCTGGGGGTACTGGTAGATAGTAGCAGAACATGAGCCAGCAGTGTGCCCAGGTGGCCAAGAGAGCCAATGGCATCCTGGCCTGTATCAGGAACAGTGTGGCCAGCAGGACAAGGGAGGTTATTCTGCCCCTGTACTCAGCACTGCTCAGGCCACACCTTGAGTGCTGTGTCCAGTTCTGGGTCCCTCTATTCAAGAGAGATGTTGAGATGCTGGAACGTGTCCACAGGAGGGCGACAAAGCTGGTGAGGGGCCTGGAACACAGCCCTGTGAGGAGAGGCTGAGGGAGCTGGGGGTGTGCAGCCTGCAGAAGAGGAGGCTCAGGGGTGACCTCATTGCTGTCTGCAACTACCTGAAGGGAGGCTGTAGCCAGGTGGGGGTTGGTCTCTTCTGCCAGGCAAGCAGCAATAGAACAAGGGGACACAGTCTCAAGTTGTGCCAGGGGAGGTCTAGGCTGGATGTTAGGAGGGAGTTGTTGGCAGAGAGAGTGATTGGCATTGGAATGGGCTGCCCAGGGAGGTGGTGGAGGCACTGTGCTTTCTGTGATCATAACTTATAAGGCAGTGCCTGGCTGATATCACTCTCTTCTCCTCTTTTCCCCTCCCTGCCTTTCCTCCCTCCACTCCTCTCTCTGGGAGGAGCAGGCATCCCTACTTGTGCCATGGTCTCTGTGGGGAGATTGGCTTCTCGCCGGCAGGGCACTTGGAGCTGCGTCACGCGGCCTGCTGAGGCCTTGCCGGCCTGAGCTGGAGAGGGCAGTCCCAGCCTCCTCGCAGGCCTGCTGAGGGTGGAAGGGCTGGAAAACTCCAGGTGGTTTTAGTCCAGTGGATTGGCTTAGCTTGTGGATATAGTCATTCTGCCTGATTGCCTTTGGCATGTGTGCACCTGTGAATAGAATCTCCCTCTAAACTTCCAGTGTGCAGCATCTTCATTCTTACTCTCTTCTGCCAGGCAAGCAGCAGCAGAACAAGGGGACACAGTCCCGAGTTGTGCCAGGGGAGGGATAGGCTGGGTGTTAGGAGGGAGTTGTTGGCAGAGAGAGTGATTGGCATTGGAATGGGCTGCCCAGGGAGGTGGTGGAGTCGCTGTGCCTGGAGGTGTTGAAGCAAAGCCTGGCTGAGGCACTTAGTGCCATGGTCAGGTTGACTGGACAGGGCTGGGTAATAGATTGGGTTGTTTGATCTTGGAGGTCTCTTCCAACCTGATAGATTCTATGATTCTATGATACTCTTCAACAGCAGTAAGTGTCATTTCTGTCTTCCAGTCATGGGTAGCTCATGGCTGTAAACTGAGACACCACAAAGTCATAGAATGGCAGTGGTTGGAAAGGACTTTTAGAGACCTTCTGGTCCACCCCTGCCTAAGAGGCATGACTTTGTGGGTTTGGGTTTTTGTGTTTGTGTACAGTCTATACTCATTTGGAAAACACAGGAAACCATTTTGGATTATATATATGAAGAGAAAATATTCATTTTGTTATCACATTCTGCTATATATTGCAGATAATTTTTTTTTCCTGAAAATCTCAAGGAATTACATTTATTCAGCTTAATTTAGGAAAATATCTTGTTTACGCTGTGCTTTTCTCTGATTTTATTAATATCAGAAGTTGAGTCATAGAATCAGTCAGGCTTGGAAGAGACCACAAGGGTCAGCCAGTTCCAACCCTTCTGCCACAGGCAGGGACACACTACCCTAGATCAGGCTGGCCACAGCCTCAGTCAGCCTGGCCTTAAACACCTCCAGCCATGGGGCCTCAGCCACCTCCCTGGGCAACCCCTTCCAGCCTCTCACCACTCTCATGCTGAACAAATTCCTCCTCACCTCCAGTCTGAATCTCCCCACCTCCAGCTTTGCTCCATTCCCCTTAGCCCTGTCACTCCCTGAGACCCTAAAAAAGTCCCTCCCCAGCTTTTTTGTAGGTCCCCTTCAGATACTGGAAGGCCACAAGAAGGTCACTTGGGAACCTCCTCTTCTCCAGACTGAACAGCCCCAGTGCTTTCAGTCTGTCCTTATAGCAGAGCTGCTCCAGCCCTCTGATCATCCTCATGGCCCTTCTCTGGACATGATTCAGCATCTCCACATCCTTCTTTTAATAGGGGCACCAGATCTGCATGCAGTACTCCAGATGGGGTCTCAGCTGAAGGCACTGAGCAGTTTGTTTGTCCTCTTAAAATGTTACCTTGCTATTGAAACTTTCAAACGTTGAACATTTTACTCACCCCCTTTTCTCTGCCATCTGTCTGATCTGGCCTCTTTCCAGATAATGCTGCTTTCCCAACGGATATGGTTGTCCTGGTGCCTGAATTTTCGGTCAAGGTAAGGAAAATCCACATTATCTTAAGTTGTTTCTTAGACAGCACATATAAATATTGAATGGCCATGAACACCTAGAATATACTGTGATACTGATACTGTGAATTTGTAGGTTCTAAGGTGCACACCAAAAAAAGCTGCTCGTCGAAAAACTCTGAAAACCAGAGTGCTCTCTGTAGGAAACATTTGTGTTTTCTGCCATTGTGTGCTGTGTCAGTTTCTTTATTTTTGGCAACTGCTTTGTTTCAGTATTTGTATAATCTACAAGAATAAAAGTTTTGAAATTTGGTTGATTGGTTTAAAAGAACCCAAACCAACAAACATGTGGCAGTTGGAGCTAGATTTCTAGCTCAGACATAGGGGAGAGGTGAACATTCTAGGGATAGGCCATTTTGTGACAACAATGGATAAGTTAATATCATTTCATTGGAGCATCAAGAGCTTTATGTCTAGAAGCACAGCTTGCATGGTCCCCTTGCTGGCTTCTGCTGCTTCAGCTGCACCCACTGCTATCTTCCCCTGATGCTGCTTTGCCGCTGCTTGACCTCTTCCCCATCTTCATTAAGGTTATTATATCTCTGTAGTATTTTTTTTTTCTCCTTATACTGTTATATTTAAACTATAAGAAATACAATTTCAGTTTTCCCTGACTTTCCAAAAAAATCCATGTTGTGGTGAGTTTATTCAGCTGGGGGAGGGATCCACCCTAACCTGGGACAAAACACCCAAAAACCAATTCAGGTTTCAGGTTAAACACAGCACTACAGAAGTGTTGATTCAGCATTTTGGAAAGAGTTGTCTTATCTTTGAAGTTCAACAAGAAAAATACTGAGCACTAGCCATGTTCCATTTAATGGACTGTCAAGTTTGGTATAAAATCACTCATCTCTTCTTCATCAATAGCTAAAGAATTTCAGATTTATTTAAGTTCTCTGTTATGGTCATATATTCCTTGAGGTATTACATAACACCTAAGGATATCAACAGAGAAATGATGTCCCATAGATCTAGGAAATGCAGTGCATCATTAAAAATGCATACAAGAAAGCACTGTATTTTTATGTGCACAAGTGCATTAACTGTTGAAAAGGTGGAGAGGTCTTATTTCCCTTTCTTCATTTATGCTAGAGTCACTTTCATGCTAGTAATTAAATAGTGCGTTTTATAGTGAGCAATTGTAATAAAAACCCATCAGACACTGACAACTTCCTTTAAGAGGAGCATATTACATTATACTCTGAACTATGTAGATCATATTTGAACAGTGAGACAATTTCTTGTCAAACATTAACTCCATGTGTCCCAGAAAGAATGCTCAGGACACACCTTGAGTACTGTCTCCAGGTCTGGGCTCCTCAGTTCAAGAGAGATGTTGAGATGCTGGAATGTGTCCAGAGAAGGGCGATGAAGCTGGTGAGAGGCCTGGAACACAAATCCTGTGAGGAGAGACTGAGGGAGCTGGGGGTGTGCAGCCTGGAGAAGAGGAGGTTCAGGGGTGACCTCATTACTGTCTACAACTACCCGAAGGGAAGCTGTAGCCAGGCAGGAGTTGGTCTCTTCTGCCAGGCAAGCAGCAACAGAAGAAGGGGACACAGTGTCAAGTTGTGCTGGGGCAGGTCTAGGCTGGATGTTAGGAGGAAGTTCTTCCCAGAGAGAGTGATTGGCATTGGAATGGGCTGCCCAGGGAGGTGGTGGAGGCACCATCCCTGGAGGTGTTGAAGCAAAGCCTGTCTGAGGCACTTAGTGCCATGGTCTAGTTGACTGGATAGGGCTGTGTGCTAGGTTGGCCTGGATGATCTTGGAGGTCTCTTCCAACCTGGTTGATTCTGATTCATCAAAGTTTGCTCAAAGGCTGGGAAGCAGCTGAATAACTGAATAATACTAGTGTCTTGGGTTTTTCTGTGAAACAGATGTATGCTGCCAGATTGCTTTTCCATGGAATGAAAAACCCCCAAATCTTGTCTTGTTTATATCTAACATATATTACAAGAGTGTGATCAGTTCTAAACTTCAGCTAGCAACTTTGCCTTCAATTCCTGTGAGATGAGAATCAGACCATGCATTTAGTAAAAGATGCAGTGTTATTTGATTACATGGATGTGATCTATCTGACCAACATATGGAAATAGCATAGGATTGTGATGTTAACTAAATTGGTGCTTTGCAAGCTGTGGTTTTTGGATTAGCACGGTCGACCCCGAGCCCTGTTCTTGTAAACACGTAACTTGGTGGCTAAAAATAAACTTATGCATGGACTTTATTTTCAAATGGTTTGGTCTTTTTTGGGGGAGATTCAAACAGAGATATTTGGAGGGATGGAAATGTGGTTCACAGTATTTGTAACAAATGCAAAATATTTACCAGTGTTGCTTGCTTTTGTAGATTTTTATTTCCCAAATTAATCTGAGAAGCAATTAGAGTGCAACGTTGGACTTACTGTTCTGTTTTGTTTTTTTTTTTTCCTGGCAATGCTTAAACCATTAGCTTGCCAAATCCCAAGAGGAAGTAATGGCTGGAGGACAATCAATTTCAGTGATTCCTGTCCAAGTGCCTCTGCAAGCCTGGGTGAATATGCTTGCACCCCGTGCATGTACGGTGTTCTTGTCATAGAAGATATGCTGCATGGTAGCTATAATAATAGACTCAAAACTGCAATCTGAATGGTCTTGTTTCATTGCTCTTTTCCTTTCAATACCAGCATCACTGCTGTTGAAGCTCTCTAGAGCACAGCAGCAGCATGACCCACAGTGTCTCTGCCTCCTGTGTTTGTTGTTATCCCTCCATGGCAGAGCTTAGAGCCAGATAATCAGTTTGAGGTGGTGTACCTCCTAAAATCAGGCTGTACAACGGATCTTGTGCCAAATGCTGTACCTTTCGCATATGAATGGCCCCTTCGAAGTCAGCAGCACCACTCAGAGAGGCTAAAATATGGGCCAGCACTTTCAGTATATGCCTTCCCTTTTTCAAAATGGCTATGCTGATTTGTGGTTTGAAATGCTGTGAAGGAGCACACCCAAAGCCACCCACAGAAATGCTCTGACTGGCAGGGATGGCAGAACATGTCTGTCATGCTACCCTTGCACTACCCAGACATCTGTGAAAATTTCATGCTTCTGTGAGCAGATTCTCCAGCAGGCTGAACTTGGCTCTAAGTCTTTCAGCCAATACTTCTCTTTCTTCTTTGCCTTCCTTTTTTGCTGTCCATTTTTCATTGTCCTTCATATATATGTGTATATGCACACACACATATATAGATGTGTGTATATATATATACACATACATATGTCTATACATATATATGTGTGTGTGAGTATATATATGTATATATATATCTGTATATACATATGTATGTGTATGTATATATATATAAAAGAAATGGGACAAATTATGAGGCTGAGGGAGCTGGGGGTGTTTAGCCTAGAGAAGAGGAGGCTCAGGGGTGACCTCACTGCTGTCTACAACTACCTGAAGGGAGGCAGTAGCCAGGTGGGGGTGGCCTCTTCTGCCAGGCAAGCAGCAACAGAACAAGGGGACACAGTCTCAAGTTGTGCCAGGGAAAGTGTAGGCTGGATGTTAGGAGGAAGTTCTTCACAGAGAAAATGATTTCCCATTGGAATGGGCTGCCCAGGGAGGTGGTAGAGTTGCCATCCCTGGAGGTGTTCAAGCAAAGCCTGTCTGAGGCACTTAGTGCCATGGTCTAGTTGATTGGCTAGGGCTGGGTTCTAGGTTGGCCTGGATGATCTTGGAGGTCTCTTCCAACCTGATTGATTCTATGATTCTATAAACAACAGGAGGGGGCAGGCTTAAACTGACAAAAAGGGAACAGATCAGCATAACTGTAAACCTGGAATCGCTCCTAGCTTGTACAGGAAATATGGGACATCGAATCACCTGGAGCTAGGTCTCTTGCCATAGGAGAGCAGGAACAAAGCAGAGATGCAGATTTTAACACTCAGTTGTCTGGTAAGGATCATCTTAAGTCTTATACTTGATTTCCAGATCACAAATATTATAAATAGACTCATTACTTGAATGATTTCTTCTGTACTAAAACATGGATAGCATTGCATTTTTTGTGGATTGAAAGCTTTGGATGTAATTCTTTCCAATGTTTAAGAAAAACATGTGGATATGATTGTCCTTTTCCTTATAGGAAATTTGAATTTTACTATACTGGCACTTCGTTTATGACATTCTTTGCAAAAGCTGTTTCTGATATTATGCTTTTAAGTGAGCCTCTCGGTGTGCCTTACAATCGTTAATGAATCAGACTTCAGATAAAGACAGTGTAGGTATGGCAGCATATCATTATACAGGGGAGTAGAGTGAAGCATGAGGATGTAAATATTTACTACATCTTGCATGATGTTGAGGAAAAGATAGGTCTAAGGATAGAAAGGTATTTTTTACTATTCATAGTGTACTCATCATAAAAAGGATTTCTGCCAAATTCAAACCATTCCTAAGTTCTTCTCAATGTTGGTGCATATTTGCTGAATTGTTCTGTGATGTTAAGACCAAAGAGGTTTCTGGTTGGTTTCTTTGGTTTCTGTTTGTTTGTGGGTTTTTGATATGGGGTATTTCATCTGTTTGGAAAAAGACAGATAAAAATCCTCAGCATAAAAGAAAACATTTGAGGTTGATGCCAATCTTCCCCCCACCCTTTCTTAATAATATAGAAGAGAATCTCCTCAAAGGCCCAAATGCTGCTGCTTCTGCCTTCCCTTCTGCTCAAGAAATATGTTTTATTCAGCTTACTCTACCACAGATCTTCTTGATACCATTTAAGGAGATGGTCATACTAAAGCCTGTGCTTCTCCAGTCATTTTTTCTGTCACAGTCGATATGTTTTTTTCTGTATTTCATGTACTTCTAGAACAAAATGGGCATTAATTATGATACACCAGTCTCTGAATCACTCATTTTTTTATACAGGGATGCCATTGTTATCACAGACTGATATTGCACAGCTGTGTGATTCACTGAAATATTGTATTTTGAAATGCAGACGTGAAAGATTTCAAACTTATGAGAATAATGTATGTGAATTTCTAGAAATTGAAATGAGCTTGGTCAGAGTTTTTAAAAATAGCTCTAGAAGAAGGAATAAGAAATATCTAACAAACTGTATGCATTCAAAAGTCTTAATAACTTTTATGCTTAAAAGATGATAATTCCTTAGAGCCCTGGATAAGAGGGAGACTGTTCAACAATGAAATTTTGCTTCTGCACTGGTATTTTTTTAGCTTAATGACATTATTGAAAGGTTGCTGTCTATTGGGGTAGTGTAATCACTTTCTATGTACTTTTCTTTACATCTTAAATATTAGTTTTATGTATTAAAGAACAAAAAAGAAGGCAGTGGGCCAAGAACATAGTGCAGCCTATGCTGCATGAATTGCTTGAAAAATAATGTGTGTTGTTAGATGAGCCAGGGAAGGTCAGGATATTTTGATTGTAACATGCATTTAATGCAGAGAAGGACTGTACTTTTGTAAATGGTTTGTTTGCAGCAACTGAAAATTAATTAATCAAAATAGTCCCATAACCATATTGCTAGAATAGAATAGAATCAACCAGATTGGAAGAGACCTCCAAGATCATCCAGTCCAACCTAGCACCCAGCCCTAGCCAATCAACTAGACCATGGCACTAAGTGCCTCAGCCAGGCTTTGCTTGATCACCTCCAGGGATGGTGACTCCACCACCTCCCTGGGCAGCCCATTCCAATGGCAAATCACTCACTCTGTCAAGAACTTCTTCTTAACATCCAGCCTAAACCTGCCCCAGCACAACTTGAGACTGTGTCCCCTTATTCTGTTGCTGCTTGCCTGGCAGAAGAGACCAATTCCCACCTGGCTACAGCCTCCCTTCAGGTAGTTGTAGACAGCAATGAGGGCACCCCTGAGCCTCCTCTTCAGGCTAAACAACCCCAGCTCCCTCAGCCTCTCCTCATAGGACTGTGTTCCAGGCCCCTCACCAGCTTTGTTGCCCTTCTCTGGACACATTTCAGTATCTCTTGTCTTTCCTTAGGAAAAAAAAAAAAAAGAGAGAGCTTCAGTACAGGGAAATTAATTTTGCAGCTCTCAAGAAAGAAGAGCATTTAAGTGTGAGTCAATCTGTCTCTGCTTGTGCAGGCTGATTTTTAAGTTCTTCTGAGCTTTGGACAGGAGGCAACTTCAGTCCAAAAGCTTCAGAGTTGTTTTAGTGCTGCCTTTCCTGAGCCAATATACAGTGTGACAATATGGAGTTTTTGGATCTAAGATTAATTGTGTTTCATTGCCCTGAAGCAGAGAGCAGAAGAACTCATCCCTGGAAATCAAATGCAGATGGAATTTCAGTGGTGTTTCAGGAAAGACTTGGATTTTTGAGTCTGACCCTAACTCTTGTGGTCAGCACTGAGCTTGTGACCTGATGCCAAGTAATCTTCTCTTTGGCAGGATCAAGTCACTGCATTACCAGATCTAGAGCACTTAACTTTTTTTTTTTTTTGTTCTTTGTATTTATTGCAATTAAATTTGAATTTTACAAATGTATTGGGAACTCTATGAATTAGGAAACTTTTCTTGCATTCATTTATGAAAACTCAGAATTAGTTATGGAAAGACAGCTGATTCATTGACATTTCCCATCTGAAATCTCAGAGGGGATTCTATTTTACCCATGTAGAATTGTCACAGTGCAATCACCTTTCTATTAACAAGATACACTGATGGCAGCAGTGAAAGAACTGTTGACATGAGAGGCTAAACTACTGTGGACAAGCATTTTTGAACTGTTCTAGATTATTGCTATTCTGACTACTCACAGGCATAACTGGCAGATAAATTCCACTCTTTTGCAGACAGCAACAGTTCCTTTGCAAAGAAATTCAGAGGAGAGAGTCACTGTGCTGGTTTGAGGCTAATTGGAACATTTTACTGAGAGAAATTAAATCCTTAGTTGTGAGGAAGAAGGAAAACAAAACATCAGTTGCCTATATCACCCATTTTTCTGCTGAGAAACACAACTAGTCAAAATATAGGTAAGACACTTGATTCTCACACACTTCTCAGTTAGCTCTCACTTCTGGCTGTGCCTTCTTTCTGGCAGTCTGTGTGGCTGTCTCTGCTTTAATCCAACCCTTTTTCCTCTAACTTCCTTGTTGTCTCTTTGCCATCTCACCTCAGATCTCCGGATTTATCACGTGAGATATACATGGGTTGATCTGATTATTTCTGAAGGGAGGGGGAAGGAGGTTTGGGTTGGGAGCCCTCCTTGCAATCTCATTGTTCTGGGAAGGGTGCTGTGTTCCTGTATTACTTTTAGCTTGTATTTAAGTGTATATATTTGTGTATGTATATTTATGCTTGTATATTGTGCTAAATATAGCTTAATTCCTTAAATTCCAGCTGGATGAGTCTAGTCTGGGTGATTTAATAAGGGGGGAGGGGGCAAGGGCAGGTAACTCCTAAACCATCACAGTCACATTTTTGCTATCTCTTCCCACTGTCTTTTTTAGTGCATCAGTTTGTTGTGTTTGAGGGTTCTGTAAAATAGAAAAAGACTTTCTTAAAATCAGAACTGTTCCTCAAGGATAAGGCAGTTCCCTAACATCGTCTGTCTTGGCAAATTTCTTGTGACTGTCTCTATGTAAGATGATATACAAGGATAAGGGTGAGGGTAAAAGATTAATAACTCAGAGAATGACAGCACACTTGGCTATTTTGTGCTAGTTTGGGCCAAGCTGGGATATTTTGGTGAGAACAATTAGATTATAGGCTGTGAAAAAGAAACAGTGGTGATGTCTGCTTCACTCATAGGCTTGCTGAGATGTATTAAAACAAGAACATAAACATAGATAATACAGTTTTGCTCTCTGGCTTTGGGCTGCACTTCTCTCTCTCTAACATGCCATCTGTGTGACTAATCCATCTGCTTCCTAACTCCCCTGGCTGATCCTCCAAACTCACCTTGAACATAAGGCAAAATCTGGGGTAAGGTAAAGGGGTGGGAAGAAGGTGGAAGGGTGGTTGGGAGCTCCTCCTGGGGACTCTGGTTTCTGGGAGGGCTGTTGTGTTTCTGTATTACTTTTTAACTTGTATATTTCTATATAGAGCTGTATATGTTGTAAATATCTGCTTGTACATTGTGCTAAGCTGTAAATATAGCTTCATTTCTCTGATTTCCATGTTGGCTGAGTCTAGTCTGGGTGATTTTCTTAAGTGTGGGGGGCGGGTAACACCCAAACCATCACACATCTGTACCAGACTATGCTATGTACCAATAATTAGGGCTTAACTCCTTGTGAATTAAAAAAAAAAAAAAAATCTAGACTTTTCTGTTCTTACAGTGTTTACTCCCAGGAAGGGTGAGTTTATTGGGAAGCTGACATATGTACATACTGGTTTTATATATAAGGAGAAGGAGATTATTTTCCTTTTTTTAAGAAAGATGAAAATAAATCCTTTTTGGTTTGGGTTTTGTTGTTTTGTTTTTTTTTTAATTTTAATTAATAATAAAAGCTTAATTTGATTTTCTCAGTGTAGTAAGCTCATATGTGGCACTTCAGTCACTCCTGTACCATCACTGCACCTTTTTATTTTGGTGCCCCCTTTCACTGACATTTAGCAAGGCCACTCACTGTGCTTGATCGTATATAAACTGATGCAATGCCTATATCCAATTTTGATTCCTTTTTATTCTGTAGACTTTTGACTATGCAACTTGTATTAATTCTTATGAAGCTGTCACAACCTGTTCTATCAAAGTTACTTGCAGATCCTGTTGTTCAGGGATCATTGAAATGACAGATTGCTATGGTTGCTCTTGCTAATGTGTGCTTAGGGAGTCCTTCATTTGTGTGATAGTCTCACTCAATTTTTGGTGAAATGTGATTATTGCTCTTGTACAGAAGGTGCTTGCTTGATCTAGATATGACCTGCTTATTAAAAAACCCTCAACAATTTATTTAAAAATATCCTTCAGAGGGATGACAGGGAATAGGAAGTTGATCCACAAAACTCTACTTTTAACCTTACAATCTAATTGCCTTTATCTTGCTATCTTAGGGATTGAGGATTTCACTGGACTGATAGTAAGGGTTGGCAAGAAGTCCAGCTGCCAGAAAGGCAAATCAAGGCATGACTGATGGATGGTTCAGGGTGACTGGAAATTATGGGAATCTGACTGGTAAGTAACCTGGGGGTCTATACAAATTAACTCCTCTCTTCATCGACTCAGCTGTGTTTGTTACATTCCCTGCTTGTGTAGCTGCATGTGAGAAGATTTTAAGCATGCAAATGTTTGAAAGTACTAGGCACCTTGGAACACTGTAGTCTAAATCTATCTGGTTTTTATCCTTAGCAGTTTTAATCAGCCCTTTTAACCAAGAATGATGATAGGAGTTTGAAAACTTTTTTTCTTACTCAGCTGCTCCTTTGATGTTATTGTCTTGGTTATAATGCCATTTCTTGGTAAGTTAGCTGTAACTGATCAGTGGTGAGGATCTAAGAATGAGGTAGAAAATAAGAGAATAAAATTCTAGGAGTAACCCTGCCAGTGTTTGTTTTTGTCTCAAGCATAGAATCAGTCAGGGTTGGAAGGGACCACAAGGATCATCTAGTTCCAACCACCTGATCTAGGGCAAGGACACCCTACCCTAGATCAGGCTGGCCAGAGCCCCATCCAGCCTCTAATGGATTCACTCTAATGGGATTGGTCATGTCAGTAGGCTATACCTGCTTATGTAGCAGTTCATAAGGTTGAACCCTGTGCTTGAGTCAAGAGCCTCTTACACTCTGTGAGCACGTAGGAGAATGTGAACACCTTGAATATTGTGT
Organism: Pogoniulus pusillus; assembly: GCF_015220805.1. Classification (NCBI taxonomy): domain Eukaryota; kingdom Metazoa; phylum Chordata; class Aves; order Piciformes; family Lybiidae; genus Pogoniulus; species Pogoniulus pusillus. The sequence goes on from NC_087265.1 coordinate 41,907,076, forward strand.
TCAGTTCCTTGCCACTCACTACAGGAAGGTAGGTTCTGGAGCGCGTTCAGAGAAGGGCAATGAGGCTGGTGAAAGGCCTGGAGCACACGACCTACAAGGAGTGTCTGAGGTAGCTGGGGTTGGTCAGTCTGGAGACGAGGAGGCTGAGGGGGAGACCTCATCACTCTCTACCCGAAGGGAAGTTGGAGCAATGAGGGAGCAACCTCTTCTCCCTGGTGCAAGAGACAGAACTAGAGGAAAAGTTTCAAGCTGCACCAGGGGGGGTTTCGGCTGAATGCTAGGAAATACTTCTTTACAGAGGGGGTTCTCAAATATTGGAATGGTCTGCCCAGGGCAGTGGTGGAGTCACCTTCCCTGGAGGTGTTGAAGCTGGGTGTGGACCTGTTGCTTATGGACATGGTTTAGGATTGATCCTTCAGTGCTGAGTTGAAGGTTGGACTGGATGATCTTCGAGGACTCTTCCAACTGAATGTTTTCTGTGATTTGTAGGGAGGTCTTGGGAGCTGATTTTGTCATGATCTCAGTAAGTGATATCAGAGCTGCTGAGCTGCTTACCTGTTATATAGGATTTTCTGTTCTTGGTTGTACATACAGTTTCAGCTGGTCCTGTGAGACCACATACCTTAGAGAAAGGAACAGTTTGTTTTATTCAATTCAGTAAAGTGGGGAAAGAAAACCTGAAAGATATGGACAAATGAGCCATATCTCCTCAGCCTCAATTAAAATAAATGGTATTAACTACAAATCTGTTTACAACACAACCTTGCAGTACTTTGAAGATATATTAGTTTGTGGTTTGAAGTCACTTTATATGCAAGGACATATGATGATTCTGACTCCAACTGCAGCTTGACTATGATGCAATAGTAGACAGTGAATGCAATCCTGTTTGTTCACTTCAAGGGATGTTGTTCCTATTACCTCTCTGAAACAAAGGATGTATTATGTACCCTGGCCTTTATGGACTTTGAATTATTTTCTCTATGGCTAGCTGCTCCACTGGTCTGGCACAGTGACTCAGGGCTCCTCCATCACCTTAGTCTTTTGCTTTATAGAAAGTGTCCAGAACCACAGCAGCAGTTGGCTGCCACTTTATATTGATATCCAATCCTTAGAAAAGTATGGAGGTTTTTTTTTGTAGATAGCTGAAGTGTAACAGTGGATTCCAAAGTCATTGAAATTAACACGAAATTGAGATACAAGTCGAGGAGTTATGAGCCTGAAGGCTTACCTGCTCTTAATTATATCAGGGAGTTTGCAAGAACATATCACTTTGCCAGACAAAGCTTCCTTGTCTGATAGCTGGCTTTCTACTTAAGACACAGAAATGCTGTAGAAGAATAAGGAAATTGTATGTAAATAATTACAGAAATAGTTTGACTTTCTAGTAAATGTAAGAGTTTCTGTTAGATGCACAATAGTCAGACTGGTAGAGTTAGACAATTATCTTAACATCATTAATAGATCAAGTTAGAAGAGAGGATTTTGGAAATTGAAATTGATATGCCCAAATACTGAAATGAAGATCAAGATTTGCATATTTTTGATGCCAGGCTCATTCATTATTCAAGATGTGTGCTCCTCTGCAGTAGATGAGAGAAGACAACCATAGACTGCAGCTATAAAAGCAAGGGCAAAAGCTGTCTGTGACTCAAGGCAAAATGACTAATCTTTCTTGATTCATCTGAATCTGGATGTGCAGCTTGTAAACTCCTGTTGAAAGAAGGTACAAAAAATAGATTATACCCACCAGACACAGTATGTTCAGAGCTGCCAAGGAGTTCACCACAAAACCTGCAATTCTATCAATGGCAGCTACTAAAATTGGTGGAAGCTGTGCAATTAGATCTCATGATCATCACTAGAAATTTGGGGGAGGCTGTAGCCAGGTGGGGTTTGGTCTCTTCTGCCAGGCAAGCAGCAACAGAAGAAGGGGACACAATCTCAAGTTGTGCTGGGGGAGGTACAGGCTGGATGTTAGGAGGAAGTTCTCCACAGACAGAGTGATGGGCACTGGAATGGGCTGCCCAGGGTGGTGGTGGAGTCACCATCCCTGGAGGTGTTCAAGAAAAGCCTGGCTGAGGCACTTAGTGCCATGGTCTAGTTGATTGGCTAGGGCTGGGTGATTGGAGGTCTTTTCCAACCTGGTTGATTCTATGATTCTCTATGTTCAGCAATACATTTGTCTAGATCCACAAAAACATTATAGCAAAAAAATAGGAGTTTCTCTATTATACATGTTGTGTATTCAAGGTCTGTCTGACTCAGTTTTGGTATGCACCACCTATATTCCTCTTAGTCTTACAAGATGTTGTCAAAATGGATAAAAGCCCTCTCTTCAAAAACTACTATTGAAATAATGGTCTACCAGAGAGACAATTAGTAGGAAGTTGTTGATAAAAATCTCTTTGCAATCATTAAAAGGGCAACAAGGTTTTACAATGGATCACCAAACAAAGCTCACTAACTGTTCATATCTGTGCATCTGTTCAAAACATCTTGTTTTATGCCTGTGGTGAGACTGGGCTGTAGTTTCAGACTCTAGAGCAAAACTTAAGTTAATTAAAAACAGAGTGTTTACTTTTAAGAGCCACACAATGAAATGTGTTGCTAAATGAAGACATTAATTGTTAAAACTCTGACATTTTCAAGGAAACACTGAAGCAATGAGGTCAACGTATCTATTACATCTGTTGTATCTGTATATCAATGATATAAGAGATAGAACACGATCTGTATATCAATGAGGTCAATGTATCTGTTACATCTGTATATCAGTGATATACAGATCGTGTTCTATCTGTTATATCAGTGAGGTCAATGTATCTGTTACATGTGTTGTATCTGTTTATCACTGATATACAGATCATGTTCTATCTGTTATATCAATGAGGTCAATATATCTCTTTCATCTGTTATATCTGTATATCACTGATATACAGATCATGTTCTATCTGTTATATCAATGAGGTCAATATATCTCTTTCATCTGTTATATCTGTATATCACTGATATACAGATCATGTTCTATCTGTTACATCAATGAGGTCAATGTATCTGTTACATCTGTATATCAATGATATACAGATCATATTCTGTTATATCAATGAGGTTAATGTATCTGTTACATCTGTTATATCTGTTACATTAAGCAAACTTAAGTGCTCCGTTTCAGAAGTTCAAGTTTTCATGGATGCTATATCATAGGAACTGGTGAAGAGGCATAAAAAACAAAGACATGAAGGTCTAACAAACAGTAAACGCACAGTGTAAAGAGCAGCCAAACTGCAAATTGCTTATAGATAACATAGATATTTACTGTGACACTTCACTTGAAAATTAAACTGGCTAATGTCATGAAGAGCATATTTGTAAGCAGTGTTTCAGAGGTTTTCAAAATCAGTGATTTAATACACAAGCTATCTTTGCAGCTGCCTAGCATTTCAGAAGCACAATTTGGTGTTACTGAGAGACTGTAAAAGCTCTCCAAACTAATGAACTTTGCAGCATATAAAAATAAAAGATACTGCTCTGGGTAGAAAGCAAAAGAAGCTATGACACCACCCTCCTCCCCTGGCCCCGAACAGCACAATACAGGTAAAGATTTTGAATGGAAGCAAAAAAAACCCCAAAAAACATAACAGAGATAAATAAAATACACAGTGAAGATGCAATATAATAAAATACTGTAATTTGGGCTGTCAGCATGAATGTAGTCTGCTCAGAACAGAACAAGTGAGTTAGCTTTCACGGGATATTTAACCACAAATCGCCAGAAACGGAGACTGCTGCTGGCAATACATATTCAAATACAGCAAACATGTTATTGGGAAAATTATATCAAATCACACCATACAATCAAAAAGTTTCTTTCTTGAAATCGTCCCCCACACATCTGCAGTTCATCTTTTGCAGACCTGACGTAGGAAGAAGTCGAAGCTTCAGTGCTATTTCGCACAGTATCATGGGAGTAATTGTAACTGCATTTACATAGACGTATTTTCTACTCTGAGTATTCCTCTGAACAAACTGGATTGTCACAGGCTTAATAGGCAGTTGCACAACACTTAGGATTGTTTCCTAGTGATGTTAACTCCAAGTGCAACCAGAGCAGAGGAAAAAAGAATTTTTGTTGTCTCAGCCCCTCAAGATCTCTGAAATTGAGTATGTGGAGAGACTCTGACCTATGATTGTTCAGGATAGCTGTTTGCTTCAGGATGGCTGTTTTCTGCCAGAATTATTTCCTTGCAGCTTTGTGCCACTGGTGTCTTGATGTAGTGGTAAAGTTTAATTGCTACTGAGGTTGAGGTCTAAAACCCCAGCAGCTGCTGGCCTGTGCCACTTGGAAGACGGCAGAACTCTTGCACAATGCTACTTCAAAGTGATTCCTCACACTTATAGAATACTGTTCCAGTGTTCCGTGTTTTAGAATGGTTCTACACTGGTTAGTGGAACTAACAGAGTTTTGTCATCTTCCCCCACATATTTCATGCTTTCTTAAAAGGTGTTTTTTGGGCATATTGTTAAGACTGATTTTCAGTGGTACAAGGTGTGGGTATTTCATGGTGTTCTTCCAGCCATTGTGCCATTGTTCTTAACTTTCTCTTAGAACCACCAAATTAATCACAGACAGAATTACTTTTAATTACCATTTATAGAAATATTATTTCTTTTGGTATCTGCTTACATAGATATGGACATTGCTGTTTTCTTCTGTGTTCTTTTTTCTTGTGTTCGTATTAAAGGAAGGAAGGGGGAAAAAAAGAAAGGGAGAGAGAGAAAAAAAGAAAGAGAGAAAAAGAGAAAGAGAGAAAAAGAGAGAGAGAGAGGGAGGGAGAGAGGGAGAGAGGGAGAAAAAGAGAGAGAGAAAGGGAGGAAGGGAGAGAGAGAGAAAAAGAAAGAAAGAGAGAGAGAAAGGGAGGGAGAAAAAGAGAAAGAGAGAAAAAGAGAAGGAGAAAGAGAGAAGGATAGCAAGAAAAAGAGAATGAGAGAAAAAGAGAAAGAGAGAGACAGAAAAAGAGAAATACAGAAAGAGAGAGAAAAAAGGGAGAAAGAGAAAAAGAGAAAGAATGGGAGCTATTAATGGGTAAAGTAGTTGTTGAAAGTTATTTTGACAAAGTAACTTCTGGGGAAAACGTGGGGTTTAGACTAAAATGCTTTAGAATAAAATTGTAGTTCTTTATTGTTCAAAGAATCTTCTGCAGATTTGCAGATATTTAGTAATTTGCTGGAAATATTTGCCACCAACTCCAGCTATCATCCCAGTTTTGCTGTTCTGTCAATGTTTGATGAGGAAATCATCTGATACAAAGAGATATTCAAAAATCAGAGACATTAACTAGGGAAAATGTCTTTTTATTGTCATTATTATTTTTGCTTCAATTATTTACTCGGATTTTATCATTTATTAATTTAATTGACCTAAGATACCTTATTTATCAATGAGTTTTCCCGCAGAGATTTGTTTGTTTGTTTAGTGTTTGACATAAGTTTTAGGTAATTAGCTAGGTATTTTCAATTATATTTTTTATATTCCTCATAGTTTTATCTGCAGTCTCAGAAACACAGTAATTTTCTTTGCTGGCTTTCTGGATTATAAATATTTATTTATTTTATTTATTTTACTAGCAGACAAGTGCTTTATTTTCATAGGACTTTGGTTCCAAGCACTTTAGTTTTCTGTTGAACAGTGTTTTAAGTAACATAGAATCATAAAATCAACCAGGTTGGAAGAGGCCGCCAAGATCATCCAGTCCAACCTAGCACCCAGCTCTGTCCAATCAACTAGACCATGGCACCAAGTGCCTCATCCAGTCTTTTCTTGAACACCTCCAGGGATGGCCATTTCACCACCTCCCTGGGCAGCCCATTCCAATGGCAAATCACTCTCTCTCAGAAGAACTCTCTCCTAACATCCAGAGTATACCTCTCCCAGCACAACTTGAGACTGGGAGAAGAGACCAACACTAGCCTAGCTACAGCCTCTCTTCAGGTAGTTGTAGACAGCAATGAGGTCACCCCTGAGCCTCCTCTTCTTCAGGCTAAACACCCCCAGCTCCTTCAGCCTCTCCTCATGGGGCTGTGTTCCAGGCCTCTCACCAGCTTCATCGCCCTAAAGTAGCATTGCTGTTCTGCAAGTACATAATTGTGCATGTATTTTACATTAACTAGAAGAGCACATTTTGTTTTCTGTTATTGTTCACACCTTGGCGATAAATTTAAAAAAAAAAAAAACAAACTTTTTTCCTTGAAAGAAAGATACTTAGAAGATCATCTTTATATTTCAAGCTAGAAATTCCTACGGTAACTGCATTTTGTGTAGCCAGTAAATTTTTGTAAAGTAATCATAGAATCAACCAGATTAGAAGAGACCTCCAAGATCATCCAGGGCAACCTATCACCCAGCCCTATACAATCAACTAGACCATGGCACAAAGTGCCTCAGCCAGGCTTTACTTGCACACCTCCAGGGACAGTGACTCCACCACCTCCCTGGGCAGCCCATTCCAATGGGAAATCACTCTCTCTGTGAAGAACTTCCTCCTAACATCCAGCCTATACCTACCCTGGCACAACTTGAGACTGTGTCCCCTTGTTCTACTGCTGGTTACCTGGGAGAAGAGGCCACCCCCCACCTGGCTACAATGTCCCTTCAGGTAGTTGTAGACAGTAATAAGATCACCCCTGAGCCTCCTCTTCTCCAGGCTAAACAGGCCCAGCTCCCTCAGCCTCTCCTCATAGGATTTGTGCTCCAGGCCTCTCACCAGCTTTGTTGCCCTTCTCTGGACATGTTCCAGCACCTCAACATCCTTCTTGAATTGAGGAGCCCAGGTTGGAATTGACCTCCAAGATCATCCAGTCCAACCTATCACCCAGCCCTATACAATCAACTAGACCATGGCACCAACTGCCTCAGCCAGGCTTTACTTGAACACCTCCAGGGACAGTGACTCCACCACCTTCCTGGGCAGCCCATTCCAATGGGAAATCACTCTCTCTTAGAGAGTCAGGAAACATATTCTCACATACACTGAAGTTAGCTCAGTGACTGAGGAGAAAACCAGAGAGAATTCAAAGTAAACCTGCAATGGATTTTTGTTGATGTTCTCAAAGCGCTGACGTGGCCTTTTACGACGTTGCTCATTTTCATGCATTGCCAGCTTTGCCACTTCCTGGCTTTTAAACAAAACCTGAATAAAAAACTTTGAAATACCATGAGACAGGCAGTTTTTCATGGTATTTCTAGCTTGATTGCAAGCAGATTTCATGGAGAATTTAGTTCATTCTGAGGAGATTTGCTGTACAATTTGGAGGATTTGTGGTATTTTGCCAATTATGCTGGCCTGAATGCAAGCATTGGGAGTCAAAAATATTTAACTTCACTCTTTACTGATCATGTCTTAATGGTACCTATTGCTTGTGTGGAAATGAGACACACTCATAGTTAAGTTTATGGCAGACTGCATCTCTCTATATTAGGATTTGAAAAAGAAGATACTATAAAAAGAAACTTGCCAGAGTAGCAGTAGTGGCAGGAAATGGAGATTTTAACAGGCAGATGCTCTTGTGAACCAAAACACAAGTTCTAGAGGCTGCTGAAAATTAAAAATACTTGAAATGTGAACACTTTCTCATTTTATTTCATAGAAATTCAAATTATGTTAAACTTCCACTTTAAAATGAACATGCAGATGCTCAGAATTACCATTTTTCTTTTTCCTCCTCTTTTCCCCACAACCAAATTACCTTCTGATGGAATTCAGTGAAAGCAAACCACTTAAAGCATAAAATAGAATTAGACAAAAAATTGACAGGCCATATGTAGTTCTTTAGAAACTCAATGGAAAATAACTACAGCAGAGAGTGCTGATGGAGCCAGTGACATTTTGGTTCTATTTCCTGTCTCTAAAAGCTTGGATCTGCACATCTTTAGGCAATTACAGGTATACTTTAACAGAATGACAAATATGGAAACATGTGCTCATAATGTTCTCATGAGAGTGGTGAGAGCCTGGAATGGGTTGCCCAGGGAGGTGTCTAAGACCCCATCCCTGGAGATGTTTAAGGCCAGGCTGGATGAGGCTGTGGCCAGCCTGCTCTAGGGTAGGGTGTCCCTGCCCATGGCAGGGGGGTTGGAACTAGATGGTCCTTGTAGTGCCTTCCAACCCTGACTGATTCTATGATACTTGGAAGCATACTCTGCATTGATTTTTTTCCCCGATTTCTCTGATTTCTGCAGGAATCATATGGAAGAAAGAAAAAAATTATCCTAAAATGTCAAGAAACTTGTTCTCTGTAAGTAAAATCTAAAGAAAGATATTGGTTAGCTTGGCTAATCAGAAATCAGATTTCAGAATGCTCTTAAGGGTCCAGATCTGCATGGTGACAAACCACGTGAGGACTGATAGATCTCTCTTCTCTTCATGGCCTCATGGCTATACAACAGTGTCCCCACTTGTGTTTGCAGCCCACTCTTTTGGTGTCATTTGAATGCTTATTGCTGAAGTTTTGCCAAAGCAACAGACTGCAGTTCTCCAGGATTTGTAAATGTTGTATTTTCCTTTATAAAGTCTGTCTGTTAGAAAAGCTGCTGGACTTCTCTGAAGCAGCAGAAGGCCTTGTTCTTTCTGATGGATGCTTTGCAGAGCAGGGCACGAAATCATCACTGCAAGTCACCCAAAACTCTTCTGTCTCGCAGTGTAACTAGTCCCAGGGAGCCCATAGATATTCTGTCCAAAGGCTGAGGTTTTCTGGATCTGAAGCTGCTACTTCTTTAGTCACTGAGACTGGATTTGTGTTTTATGTGCATCTCATACAGTGGTAAAACTGGCTATCACCATGGATGTTTCTGTTTAACTTAAGGAATGGATATGATACACTTTATAAAAATATCCTATTAACTACAGGCAGTGTAAAATGGTCTTAGATGTTATGAGCTGCTTCTTGGGCACAGAATACATTAAGTACATCGATCATCTGTAAGTGTTGCTGTAAAAGGTTGTAATATGGGGCTTAAAACACTTCAGGCATCTTCTGATGTTATAGTTGCACTGTGTACTTAAGGATGACATTGAGGTGAAATCTCTTTTGTCTCTGTAGAGTTTTGTAGACAGTGGAAACAACTCCTATTTTCCTAAAATGTGAGAGTGTTGGGATGGAAAGACTGATGGAATGAAGAAATATCCTGCTGCTAGACACAGAATCTACACCTCTGTATGTCTGACTTCAGTGTAGATGTTGTCTGGAATTTGGATGGCATGAAGTAATTTTAATCAGAAAGTAATGCAGCAGTGAATTTCAGTGCATGGCAGTAAGGGTCTCTTTTAATTCTTCTGCAGTTATCTTGGTTTATGGTAAAAATTCATTCTAGAGATTGGCACAAGTTCTGTATCAAATTTCATCAATCTTTACTTCAGGTTACAAAAAGGAATAACAGGATAGCATGTTCATACTAAAATACCTGTTCCCTTAGAATCACTAGTGGTTTAAATACATGCTATCTGGATTTCGTTTTTAGAAGAGGATACTATGGTCTAAATGTTGGAGGGTAGGAGAGCCCTGCAGAGGGACCTTGACAGGCTGGATGGGTGGGAAGAGGCCAATGGGATGAGATTTAACAAGGCCAAGTGCTGGGTCCTATGCTTTGGCCACAACAACGCCAATCAGAGCTACAGGCTGGGGACTGAGTGGCTGGAGAGCAGCCAGGAAGAAAGGAACCTAGGGATACTAGTAGATACTAGGCTGAACATGACCCAACAGTGTATCCAGGTGGCCAGGAGATACATCCTGGCCGGTATCAGGAACAGTGTGACCAGTAGGACAAGGGAGGTTGTTCTTCACCTATACTCAACACTGATTAGGCCACACCTTGAGTCCTGTGTCCAGTTCTGGACTCCTCAATTCAAGAGAGATGTTGAGATACTGGAATGTGTCCAGAGAATGGCAATGATGCTGGTGAGGGGCCTGGAACGCAGCCCTGTGAGGAGAGGCTGAGAGTGTTTAGCTTGGAGAAGAGGAGGCTCAGGGCTGACCTCATTGCTGTCTACAACTACCTGAAGGGAGGCTGTAGCCAGGTGGGAGTTGGTCTCTTCTGCCAGGCAAGCAGCAACAGAACAAGGGGACACAGTCTCAAGTTGTGCTGGAGCAGGTCTAGGCTGGATGTTAGGAGGAAGCTCTTGCCAGAGAGAGTGATTGGCATTGGAATGGGTTATCCAGGGAGGTGGTAGAGTTGCCATCCCTGAAGGTACTCAAGAAAAGCCTGACTGAGGCACTTGGTGCCATGGTCTAGTTGATTGGCTAGGGCTGGGTTCTAGGTTGGACTGGATGATCTTGGGGGTCTCTTCCAACTTGGTTGATTCTATGATTCTATGTCACTAGAACTGCAGCATACAGATGGCAAAGACTTGTAGCTATCACTTTCAGGAGGCTCATGTAAATTTTGCTTTAGTAAATTCTGTAGTTGTGATGTTGTAACTTGAGAATGCTTTTTTAGTGTCTGGTTGCCTTTTCCCGAATAACAATTTTTTTTTGTCATTCTGTATATTTCTGCTGTTTCTCCGAGGTGGGTAATATCTTGAGATGTTATAACATCCCTCTAACAGCAGGCAGTTGCAAGTACTCTCATGTTTCAAGAGCTGCATCCTTTGCAAGGAAAATAAAGAAGATTCTTTTTTGACAGATGTGTATGAATATAAAGACACACTAGAAAATTGACATAACTATAATAATCTCTTCATCTCCTGAACTACACTAAACCAAAACCAGACTGTGATCAACTGTTTTTCCCAATTATCTTGTCTGCTGGGATCATTGTTGCTCTGTAGCTTGTAGTTAATCGCACACTGTAGTCTTTACTGAGCGTATGTATGTTTATCTTTGAATGCAAAGGAGTGAGTCCTAATGCATTAATTTGTAAATGCATGGACAGAACTAATTCCTCCCATCAGGAAATTTATGAAATCAAGCATAAGAGGTTTATGAGACTATTAATAGATGATTAAACTTCTCTTAATAGGCTGAACAGAACGCTTCTCAGGGACTGGCATAAAAACTATCAGTGATTCTGTTTTAGTTCCCAGAAATATATGCTGACGAAACTACTGCCATTGCTCTAGTGAGGACTGGCTGGAAGTGTGCACCTGCCCCCTCTGTAGAAAAAAAAATGAATTAAATATATCTAATAAGACTTCATACAGCTGATGGAAATGGCATAGAATGAATCATAGAATGGTTTGAGTTGGAAGTCCAAGGATCTGAAAGGGATCTTAAAGGGATTTTATCAGGATCTTTAAAAGACCATCTACTCCAACTCTCCTGCAGTGAACAGAGATTAGATTAGGTTGCTCAGAGCCTTGTCCAACCTGACCTTGAACATTTCCAGGGACAGAGCATCTGTCACCTTTCTCAGCAACCTTTTCCCAGTGTTTCAACACACATCACAAAAATTTTCTTCCATGTATATAGTCTAAATTTTCCCTCTTTCAGTCTAAAGCCCTATGAGGAGAGGCTGAGGGAGCTGGGGTTGTTTAGTCTGGAGGAGGCTCAAGGGTAACCTCATTGCTGTCTACAACTACCTGGATGGAGGCTGTAGCCAGGTGGCTGTCAGTCTCTTCTGCCAGGCAACTAGCAATACAACAAGAGGACACAGTCTCAAGTTGTGCTGGGGGAGGTCTAGGCTGGATGTTAGGAGGAAGTTCTTGCCAGAGAGAGTGATTGGTATTGGAATGGGCTGCTCAGGGAGGCGGTGGAGTCGCCATCCCTTGAGGTGTTGAAGAAAGCCCTGGATTAGGCACTTAGTGCCATGGTCTATTTGACTGGACAGGGCTGGGCGCTAGATTGGACTGGATGATCTTGGAGTTCTCTTCCAACCTGGTTGATTCTGTGAAAGCAAATAACCCTTGTACTTTCACAACAGGCCTTGCTAAAAAGACATTTTCTGTCTTACAGACCTCTTCTAAGTTCTGAAAATTCACAATAAGGTCTCTTTAGAGTCTTCTCTTCTTCAGGCTGAAGCACCTCAACACTCTTAACCTTCCTTCTTAGGTATTCCACCCTCTGATCATGTCTGTACCCGCTCCAACAAGTCCACATCTGTCTGGTGCTCAGGACTCCAGAGCTGGATGCAGCTGGAGGTCTCAATACTGCAGAGTAGAGGAGGAGAATCACCTCCCTCAACCTGCCATCATCTCAGGAACTGTGTAGATACAGGTAGGATTTTTTTTCTGTAAAAATTAATCTGAACCTTTTTTTAAGCAAAATTGTGACATTGGATTGCCTTTATTTAAAATGGTTCTGCAGACGAACAGACAGCAAAAGAGTTTTCGAAGGTCTAAATGGATTGTTATGTCATTAGGAACAAGCTGATATGTAGTTTTGAATCAGGGTGAAGTCCACATTTGGAATTTGCTGTGAAATAAAATCTGGGTATTTCACATAGAAGATATGGCAGAAAGTTAAAGGAGGAGCTGCAGCTTAAAGAAACTTGTCTTGCCTTTGCCCTGTCATCTGTCATATGGAGAGACAGAAATGTTCAGTTTTACAGGCAACCTGGCACATCTTGTTTGTGCTGCAAGCCAGGTTCTCTACTAATGCACAAATAGGATGCAGGCTCTGCTGATGTAGTAAGAACAAAGTTAAGCTGACTGAGAATCTGGGATTAGATGTTTTTAACACTTGAAGTTTGACTACATTGGATTTTTATTCTATTCCTTTCTCCTGGAAGATCAGTGGTTTACTGAACTGACACTAGGATTTGGTACAATTGAGTTTTTTAACTAAACAGACTGAACAAAGGGAGGGTTCTGATAAAAAAGGAAAACCTTAGGAAGAATGTACTTAAATTTTAACTTTAACCAAAAAGCTGTGTCAGAGGCTGTGGAAGACAACATTGTGAAGAGAAGTAGAATACATGAATTGGGGAGTTCTGACAGGCAAATGCTGTCTGCCTGTGACTTAGGAGAGTGCAGATCTTGGGGCTATAGTAAGCAGATAGGGAGTGTGGTGGTAGGCTTGATGGGGCAAACAAGGGCTTACCCATGTTGGCTTGCCCAGACATGTTCCCCTGCTCCCCCTACTTCTGTGCTGGGGGGAGGCAACTATGGGAGGGGAGGGTGAAAGCCTTGGCTTCACCTAATATGATGAGGCCTGGCAAAGTGTCATTCTGATTGGCTAATCTATGTCCAGTGCCCCACTAGTCTCAGGCTGGATATTAATGATAAAAGGGATAAGCAAGTAGCACAGGGCTGCTGCCTTATTTTTCATCCTGGATTTGCCTGGAGAGCTTACCAGGAACAGGCTCTAAATGCCTGCATGCAATCAGCCTGCATAGCCAGCCAGACATTGTGCTGAGACTGCACATCGCAAGACATGGGGAGAGACTTTTTAGGCTCTCAGGGAGTGACAGATCTAGGGGGAATGGGTAGGTTCAGACTGGACATGAGGAGGAAGTTGTTCAGCATGAGAGTGGTGAGAGCCTGGAATGGGTTGCCCAGGAAGGTGGTTGAGGCTCCGTCCCTGGAGGTGTTTAAGGCCAGGCTGGATGAGGTGCTGACCAGCCTGATCTAGGGTAGGGTGTCCCTGCCCATGGCAGGGAGGTTGGAATTAGACGATCCTTGTGGTCCCTTCCAACCCTGACTGATTCTATGACATCCTGCCTGCACCTGAAAATCTCCTTCTAAGACTAGAAGTCCTGGAGATACACAGATCATCCAGAGGAACCAGTAGGCAAGGTCAGAGATTGTCTGCCTCCTTTTCCCAGAAGAATCAAGTCTCAGCAGCCAACAAGACAGAGTTCCACATGCTTTGGGTACTGTTTGATTTATACTTTGAGAGCAAATACTTAAAAGCCTCTTCCAGTACAATATTTGCATTTGCCACCTTAAGAAATAAATGCTCTAGTTTTGCCTGCTCCCTGTGTGTATAAATATCCAAATTGTGCATTTTTGCACCTGTGAATAAGTTTTCTGTTGAGATTTAATGTTAACAAACAGTTTTCATAGTTATTAACAATCATTGCCTGGATATCAAAATCAATATAGATTATTAATTTTGCATAATCCATCACAGGAGACCTTGTTTAAAACGTGGATAAGAGAATCTGTGTACTCAAACAATGTGAAAATGAATGGTTTATAGAGTCTGTCTTTTTTGGTCAACGAAAAAAATATAAAATATCCTTTCTTCTATCTTTTGATGAAGGGGAAAAAATTTGAAATGCTCAAACTTTGGAGTATGATTCAAGAAACAAAAGAAAAGATCCACCAGATAATCTACACTACTCCATCAAATCAATATTTTGCCCTGAAAGTGGCTGTTGCCTCAGTTAAGTACTTGGGAAAGCCAGGATTAAGCAAAAGTTAAAACTGTTTTCAAATATTTGCATTTGCTGGTGCAAATCTAAATCCAAAGGGAAATAGCTTTCAGTAATTAGTTCCAGAAATACTTGTAAAAGTTACGATAAGAAGGTAATTAGATTGTACATAGTGGAAATGCTTTTCTTCATCAAAGTGAGAGTTCTTCTATTCCTGGACTGATCAGTCAACTGGGATAAGAAATCCACACTGAGAAAAGTAATTCTAAACTCCTGTTACTGATTCTCTAAATTGCTGTTTCCAAGACAATCAGTACTTGCTCCAGGCAGATCCTCTTTCTGATGAATGGAAACTCTAAACTGAATACACAGACCACACGACTGTGGATGGGCCATTCAAAGCTACCAACTGTTCTCTTCAGTATCTGACTGAAAACACTGAGACAACATTTAAATCCAGTCCTTTATTGAAGTACAGTTGGCCAGTAGGACAAGGGAGGTTATTTTTCCCCTGTACGCAATACTTCTCAGGCCACACCTTGAGCACTGTGTCATGGTCTAGCCTTGAGCTCTGTGGTAAAGGGTTGGATGATCTGTGAGGTCTCTTCCAACCTTGGTGATACTGTGATACTGTGACTGTGATACTGTCCACTTCAGAGCTCCTCAATTCAAGAGAGATGTTGAGATACTGGAATATGTCCAGAGAAGGATGACAAAGCTGGTGAGAGGCCTGGAACACAAATCCTGTGAGGAGAGGTTGAGGGAGCTGGGGGTGTGCAGCCTGGAGAAGAGGAGGCTCAGAGGTGACCTCATTGCTGTCTACAACTACCTGACAGGAGGTTGTAGCCAGGTTGGGGTTGGTCTCTTCTCCCAGACAACCAGCAACAGAACAAGGGGACACAGTCTCAAGTTGTGCCAGGGGAGGTCTAGGCTGGATGTTAGGAGGAAGTTGTTGTCAGAGAGAGTGATTGGCATTGGAATGGGCTGCCCAGGGAGGTGGTGGATGAGGCACTTAGTGCCATGGTATAGTTGATTGGCTAGGGCTGGGTCTAGTTCAGGGGTTCTCAAACTTTTTAAACAGGGAGCCGGTTCACTGTCCTTCAGGCACTGTTGGAGGCTGGACTGTAGTTTGGTTCCAGCCCAGTCCCGGCAGGTGCTTGGAGGCTGCGGAGGCCAGCGAGCGGATTAAGTGTCAGGAAGTGGCTGCTTGGTGTCCCCACCACCCCCTGGCTGGGGCGGGGGCAGAGGGGTTCTGTAAATACCATCAGGCAGATCAAGGACCCTGGGGGGCTGTATCCAGCCCATGGGCTGTACTTTGAGGACCCCTGCTGTAATGGATTGGACAGGGCTGGGTGCTAGGTTGGACTGGATGATCTTGAAAGTCTCTTCCAGCCTGGTTGATTCTATGATTCTATTACTGAGCATTCGGTGTCAAAAAACTTCTATAGCTGTATTCCAGGCTTGGTATTTCTTCGTAACTGTTTGTTTTTATTAAGATTATCAGCTGAATGTTTGCTTTCTTGGTGCCTCATTTCTCATCAGGACCCCTGGTACTGTTTCTGCTTCCATATCTTCAAATGATGCTGAGGTTATGCATCCATGGCACATCTCTGCAACCTATAAGGTTTTGTCCACAGACAGCAGACAGAACTGGTTTGTGAAACACTTTTTTTTCTAGAGTTTTAATGTTAATGCCAACTGGAGGTTTTTCAAGACTTTTTGCCAGGCTAGCAGGACATGCAAAAATCTTTATGCAATTTCTCCCTTTCCTCAAGTTTTTTTCAATGGGTGCAAATATCAATAATTATATCAAAATATCATCATTCATCTAAGGAAAAATGGAGTAACTGTCAATTTGTTACAGTGTATAATAGTAAAAAGTAAACTAAGGTTAAAATAACAGTTGAGAAAAGAGATGGGTGTTGATAGGACAGGGGAAAATGGAAATGGAAGCAGCTGGCAAAATGATGGGGTGAGGAGATAGCAAAGGAAAAGACAGGACAGGAGCAAATAGCCAGTCAGCCCAGCTCTGAGCTTTAGTGAATCCATTACCCTTGCCAGCAAAACAGTATCTTCAACTACAGTGTTAGAAAGGGTGGGCTTTATGTGCCTCACTGAACTCTCTACTAACCATAGCAGTCCAGTCAGCTGAGCTATTTTCATCTGATCATGGACTAAAGAAAACTCATGGTGAAAATGTCTGGACTGAAGATTCCATTTTTCCCCTCTATTGGAAAGTGATACTGATGGTCACAAGGATCTGAATTACAGCCCACCTCACTAGCCAGTGTTGTAAGTTAAATCAGCGTGTAGAAGGATGTGAGTAAAAACAGTTGTCTGGCTGATGACAGTAGGTGCTTGGGGTTTTTTATGTTAGTATGATGCATGAAACAGAAATTACAGTACTTGAGAAATATGTATCCAGGCAGTTGTTTCCTATTAGATTGTTTCTAGGACCAGACAGAAAACTTGCTGATAACAACAGACAAGTTGTAATTGCCATTGTTATAAGGACGATACCTTGAGTCTTGGCTTGTGACTTGGCTTTAAGGACATCTTTTCTTTCTTCAATTTCATCTTTTCTTCCACTGCTTTTTTCACTTTGGGGTGTAGATCAGATAGATGCCTTGGAAGAAATAAGTAGCTATGAAGAAGGGGAATGCTTGGTCACGGTTTATATTCTGGAGTAACACTTTAGTGAATAACAGTACCTAATGGATAGATGGTAAAATTGGCTGTAATGAAGCACTTTCTGTTCTCTGGACATTGTTTTAGTGAAGGACTACTAAAATTCTATGAAGACTGAGCTTTCAAAATGTTCAGAATCACAGAATCATGGAATCAGTCAGGGTTGGAAGGGACCAAAAGGATCATCTAATTCCAACTCCCCTGCCATGGGCAGGGACAACCTACCCTAGAGCAGGCTGGCCACAGCCTCATCCAGCCTGGCCTGAAACACCTCCAGGGATGGAGTCTCAACCACCTCCCTGGGCAACCCATTCCAGGCTCTCACCACTCTCATGCTCAACAACTTCCTCCTCATGTCCAGTCTGAACCTACCCATCCCCAGCTTTGCTCCATTCCCCCTAGACCTGTCACTCCCTGAGAGCCTAAAAAGTCCCTCCCCAGCTTTTTTGTAGGCCTCTTTCAAATACTGGAAGGCCACAAGAAAGTAATCTTGGAGCCTTCTCTTCTCCAGACTGAACAGCCCCAACTCTTTCAGTCTGTCCTCATAGGAGATGTGCTGCAGCCCTCTGATCATCCTTGTGGCCCTTCTCTGGACATGCTTCAGCATCTCCACATTCCTCTTGTCATAGAGGCTCCAGAACTGGATGCAGTACTCCAGGTGCGGTCTCCATAGAGTGGAGTAGAGGGAGAGAATCATCTCTCTCGCTGTGCTGGCCACAATTCTCCTGATGCAGCCCAGGATCTGGTTGGCTTTCTGGGCTGCAAGTGCACACTGCTAGCTCATGTTGAGCTTCTCATCCACCAGCACCCCCCAGGTCCCTCTCCTCAGGACTGCTCTCCAGCCAGTCGCTGCCCAGCCTGTATTTGTGCTTGGCATCGCCTCGACCCAGATGCAGGACCTTACACTTGGTCTTGTTGAACCTCACGAGGTTGGCTTGTGCCCACCTCTCCAGCCTGTCCACGTCCCTCTGGATGAATCTCTTCCTTCTAGTGTGTCTGCTGCACCACACAGCTTGGTGTCATCAGCAAACTTGCTGAGGCTCCACTCAATGCCTCTGTCCATGTCACCGACAAAGACATTGAACAAGACTGGTCCCAGGACTGATCCCTGAGTGACTCCACTTGTCACTGGTCTCCACTTGAACATGGACTCATTGACAGCCACTCTTTGGGTGTGGCTATCAAGCCAGTTCTTTATCCATCTAGTGGTCCACCCATCAAACCCATGTTTCACTAGCTTGGGGACCTGGATGCAGTGTAGGACAGTGTCAAAGGCCTGTCTCAGGTCCAGATAAATGACATCAATTGTATTAATGTGACCTGTTCATAGATGGCCACCAGGTTTGTCAGAAGACTTAGTGCATCCTAAAGACCAGATATATTCTTTTCAATGAGATTTTTCTTGTTGCTTCTTTCTAATTATTTCTAGTAAGGAAATATAAATAATTACAACCTTCTAAATAATCAATTTACTTTTAAAATGGACCTGATTTTTCAAGGATCACAGCTCAGATTTAGGTCGGCTTCTCTGGTAATATAAATAATTGCCATCTGTTTAAATTTGTTCATGGTGGTGTTGTTATTTTATTTATCTATTTAAGGAAAATGTTCTGAAGAAGTTAGTGCATCTTTGAAGAACTTTTAAATTTGATAGTTGTTTTCCATAAGCCTTTTAAATAATCAATTAACTTTAAAAATAGACTTGATTTTTTAAGGAACATAGCTCAGATTTAGGTAGGCTTCTTTGGTTTTTGTTTCATACATATTTGTATGTGTACATGCACACACACATGAATATATGTATGTAATCTATCTCTCTGTGTGTGTGTGTATATATTTGTGTTTAAATTCAGAAGGATGGGCTGAAGGATCTCTTTTAGTCCCTTTTACCTAAGTGACAAAAGAGATTTTTTTGAGGACTTTGCTCTCCATTATGCCTCAAATGTTTCCTTAGGACAATAGTCCTAAATTCTTTGGGCTGTTTCCTCTGGATAAACATCACAGTCAGAAAAATGTCAATGTTTTCAAGGTGTTCCTAATAGCTTAGAAATAGTTCTTTCTTCTTTAATTGGTGTGGACTGGATTTTTTATGCATTACCATGCTAATGATTTTTAACATTTCTGTGTTAGGCTTTGCCTAATATGGTAAGGTTTGGCTAACAGCCATTCTGATTGGCTATTCTCTGTCCAAAGGGCAATTGATCTTGGCCCACATTGATAAAAAGAGCTATGCAGGTAAACACACTGTGCTCTGCCGTGCTTTGCCATCGTGTTCATGCTTGCCATTGCCTGCTGCCGTTGCTTACTACCTTACTGTTTGCCTGGAAACTCCACTGTCTTGAGTTTACCTGGAACAGGCTCTAAATGCCTCCATGCAATTGGCCTGCATGGCCATCATGACATTGTGCTGGGACTGCACATTGCAAGACATCCTGCCTGCACCTAAAAGTCTCCTGCTGAGGCTTGAAGTCCTGGAGATAGACAGATTATCCAGAGGAGCCAGGAGACAAGGTCAGAGATTGTCTACCTCTTTTCCCCAGAAGCTGGGAAGAATCAAGTCTCAGCAGCCACCAAGAAAGCATTTGGATATTGTCTGGGACTGTGGCTGGCCCCACGAGTCAGGTAATAATAATATTGTGAGTAAACACTTAAAAGCCTCTTTGTAATTCTCCATTGCCTTCTGCATAAGCAGAAAAAGATCTCCTTGAGTCCATCTGGTGGGCAAGTGGTACATTGACTGCAAGTGGCATTTGACTGTAGGAATCTTCTACTCTAGTTCAATTAACGTTTATGTATATTTTTTGCTGGTTATTACTAGATCTAATTATTATCTGTGAAGTGTTTCCATGACCGTGCAAGAACCTGAATATTATTGAAATTAGTGGCCAGGGGTGGCAAGAGTTCTGAATAGCAAAATTAATAAACAATATTAATTTTGGAAAGAATATAATCTCACATTAATTAATTTCCCCTTCATAATGGGAGGGAAGAGATTCTGCTAGCCAAGCCTTGAGACAATGCTTCTGTGTTTGATTTGACTGCATTTGCTTGTTCGTTGGTGCAGTGGATGTGTATGGTTTGCCTTGTGTTTTCACGCGCTAACTAACAATGGCAAATCACTCTGTTATAATTGGTTGTGAAAAGAAAACAATGATGGAATCTATGTAATTCGTTGGTTTTCTGGAAGGGATAAAAAGCCAAAATGTAAATAATTTGTCCCACTCTGGCCCAGGACACTTCCCTGTTTGCTGCTTCTTCACTTGGCTCCAATCTCTCCACCAACAAATAACAAGTAAGCTTTGCTGACTGGTTGTTTTGGTTTCTGCCTGGAAAGAGAGATAAAGGGAGAAAGAGACAGAGAGAGAGGCTTTGAGTCCCTTATGGGCATTTTTTTTGTCCAGGAGGGAATTTGGATTTCTGTATTACTTTTAATTTGTGTATAGTTGTAAATACTGGGTATATATGCTTGTAAATTTTGCTTTGTTGTAAATATAGCTTTATCTTACTTCCAAGCCATCTGGGCTGGGCTGGTAAACCTCATTAGTTGGGGGGGAGGGCAAATTTCCTAACCTGCCCCAGACGCCCATGCCTGTACACTGCAGCTTGTCCCTGTCTGTCCCTCTTGCACTTTCTGATTGTAGCTGGAGAGACTCAGGACCTGTTTCATTGCTGGCTGTATTTGGGGCTATTGATGAGCCAGACACAAACACTCAGCTCTGCTGTAGGCCCTGTGGGACTGTGTCCTTGGCTGGTGAGGACATTTTCTCTGCCAGGGTCACCTCCTACTCCTGGTTCACCTTTCCTTTGGAAGCTGTTAGCCCCTGCTGCTCCCTGGTGAGCATGTGCCTGTTTGCACACAGAGGTGCAGAAATGGTCTCAGATGGTACATGTAAATTGAAGATAATCTTCTTGAAAATTTGAGTCATGCTCTTTAATGTAACTTTAATTAGGGGAATGTTGACATACTAAAAGCTGAAGCAGTAAAAATAGCACCACTATATTATTTGACTCTTTTAGTATGTACACCACTAGTTCTTTATGAATCAGAGCTTTGCTTTCAACTTGATGTTTCCATTTGAGTAAAGGTGTTTCTGTAGTTATTTTTTCCCCTAGCATGATTTATAGGAAGTGTGAAGACTCACACTGCAAATGCAAACAGGGAATCTTTCAAAATAATTTCTTTACTTTTCAATTCTAATCTTTCATTCCTCTGAAAAATAAAATCCACAGTGGAAATATCCTTCTCAAAGTACAGTGTATAGACAGTATGCATTATCAGAGGACTGCTAGCATTTAATAATCTTCTAGCCAACTTGCTTTGAATAATGACTGAAAAACTATTTGAGCACTAGTGAGTTACAAAGAGGCAGAGCTGTGTCACAGAGCTGTAGCATTCAAGTTGAATGAGATTTAAAGTAAAGAAATGTTTGCTGTGCTAGTTTGAAGATAGCTCAAATGTTTTGGTGAGAAGAATTAGATTATAGCTTGTGAAAAGGAAACAGTGGTGATGTCTACTTCACTCATAGCTTGCTGAGATGTCTAAGAACAAGAACACAAACACAGGTAACAGAGTTGCTGTGTGTTTCTGTCTGCTTGCACTTTTCTCCCTAACCTGCTGTCTGTGTAACTAATCCTCCTGTTTTCTAACCCACCTGGCTGATCTTCCAAACTCACCTTGAATGTAAGGCAAAGTCTGGGATAGGGTAGAGGGGTGAAAAGGAGGTAGAAGGGTAGTTGGGAGCCCCTCCTGGGGACTCTGGTTTCTGGGAGGGGTGCAACAGAACAAGAGGATACAATCTCAAGTTGTGCTGAGGGACGTCTAGGCTGGATGTTAGGAGGAATTCTTGCCAGAGAGAGTGATCGGCATTGGAATGGGCTGCCCAGGGAGGTGGTGGAGTCGCTGTCCCTGGAGGTGTTCAAGCAAAGCCTGGCTGATGCACTTAGTGCCATGGTCTAGTTGATTGGAGAGGGCTGGGTGCTAGGTTGGCCTGGCTGATCTTGGAGATCTCTTCCAACCTGGTTGATTCTATGATTCTATGAACTTGTATATATCTGTCTCTAGCTGTATATATTGTAAATATCTATATAAATATAGATAACAGAGTTGCACTCTGGCTGCATGCACTTCTCTCTCTAACTTGCTGCCTAACTAATCCTTCTGCTTCCTAACCCTCCATGCTGATTCTCCAATCTCACCTTGAATGTAAGGCAAAGTCGGGGATAAGGTAGAGGGGTGGAAGAGAGATGGAAGGGTGGTTGGGAGCCCCTCCTGGGGATTCTGGTTTCTGGGAGGGCTGTTGTGTTTCTGTATCACTTTTTTTAACTTGTATATTTCTGTCCATACCTGTACATGTTGTAAATATCTGCTTGTATATTGTGCTAAGCTGTAAATATAAAGCTTCATTCTAATTTCCAGCTGGGCTGAGCCTAGTCTGGGTGATTTTATAAGAGCTGGGGTGGGGGGGGAGGGAGGGGGACAGGTAACACCCAAACCATCACAACAAACTATAATCTTTTGCATAAATTATATATTTATATATATATATGAAAATATATATATATATATAAATACATATATAAATTCATTTAAAAAATATATAATTATATATTCAAAATATATATATTTTATATATTACCCTGGCTAATGAGTCTATGTTTGTCACCACATAAGGACAAAGGGAAGGAGTGACACAAAGTCAACTAACAATTTTTTTTTTTAAGAAGAAAAAAAGCAGAGAGAGGAAGGGAGAATGAAAGTCTGTGTTTCTCTGTGGAGAGGGCTATCTGATCTGCAAATTGACAAACAATATCTACTTTAATATTCTTAGGAATTCCTTGAAAAGCAGAAGAATCTTTAAAAAACCATCTCTGTTGTGAAGCATGAGGTGCAGTCCAAAGAAATGTTTGTTATCAGAAGCAACCGTGTACTTTGAGAGGTGAGATCAGTTCTGTGCTCTGAACTGAATGATTTTTCCTTTTTTGTTCTGATAACAAGCTGGTGGCAAGCTTCACTGAACTGAGAAATTGTAAACTCGTCGAAAAGACTGTCTAAAGATAACAATTCAATGTTTCTCAGTAATGTATTATGGATGAATCCGATAATTTAAAGCCCACTCCACCAAGATAGGAACGATGCTTGTGTCCTCTTTATCGTCAATTATGTCTAATCTGTTTCTAATTCCAACGTGGTGCTGCTGTTGTCAGATCAAATATAGATTTTAAATGTTTTATGCTTCTCGAGTGTTTTCAATGTATGCAGGCTGTCAGTCAGGGCTATACTGACTGAATCTAATAAAGTTTTAGGTAAATTTAAAGGAAATAAAAGAGTGCTTAAAAATGAAATTATTCATAGTTCATGAGATGGAACATATCTAATGAATGGCAGCTAAAGAGAAGTTATGGAGCTGTCTCCATGGATTACCTGTTTAACCTCTAAGGAACCCTAATTCAAGAAATAAGTTGTATCTTTCAAGTTAAACAGCATGAATTGAAAAACAGATTTAAAAGACTAAACAAACCAGATCATCATCTTCATTTATTCAAGTTTGTTTCCAGGATACGGATAAGTTAAGAATAACCATTACTTTGTCATAGAATTACAGAATCAACCAGGTTGGAAGAGATCTTCAAGATCATCCAGGCCAACCTAGCACCCAGCCCTAACCAGTCAACTAGACCATGGCACTAAGTGCCTCAGCCAGCCTTTTCTTGAACACCTCTAGGGGTGGTGACTCCACCACCTCCCTGGGCAGCCCATTCCAATGCAAATCACTCTGTGAAGAACTTCCTCTTGACATCCAGCATATACCTCCCCTGGCACAACTTGAGACTGTATCCCCTTGTTTTGTTGCTGCTTTCCTGGCAGAAGAGACCAACCCCCACCTGGCTACAGCCTCCCTTCAGGTAGTTGTAGACAGCAATGAGGTCACCCCTGAGCCCATCCGACCAAGCCCTATCCAATCAACTAGACAATGGCACTATGTGCCCCATCCAGTCTTTGATGGGTTGCTATGGCATATCTGTCACTGTCAGTAGATTGGAGTACAAATCACAGTTTACAGTCAAAACAAAAATCATATCAACATTATTTATCAAAGTATATTCCCAAGTATTCCACAATGTGAAAAAAAAGAACTTTCCCAGCTGAAATAAATTTTGGAGAAAGAGTAGCTCGCCTCAATCCACTGCATTTTAAATGCCCATTCTTATGACTTCTGCCCTGAGGGAGATTTGTAAATCTCATCTTAAAGTCAGCAACTGATTAATTATTTGAAAATGGATTTGTTTTATCTGTTAAAATCAAGAAGTAAATGAAGAATACCCCTGTATTCTTCCAAAATTCAGTGGATTAAATACTGGAATTATTCTGAAGTGTATTCTAATTGTAGGCCAATTATGAACTTGAGACCAGACTTGGAAGACTATTTTATTATCTCTATTTTCTCCTTGTCTTTTGATTTGTCATTGAATTGTTGTTTGCCAGTATGAATCATAGAATTAACCAGGTTGGAAGAGACCTCCAAGACCATCCAGTCCAACCTATTGCCCAGCCCTATCCCATCAACTAGACCATGGCAGCTCGGTAACTGCAGAGCAGACCAGTGTAAGGGGAAAGGGAGCAATGTATTGTGGTGGGTTCTTTTTGTTTAATTATTTTGTATTTTTAGGAGTTTGTATGTTGGTTGTTTGGTTTAGGGTGTTTTGGTTATGGTTCAGATATTGATTCAGACTGTTGGGAACCCATACCCAACTTCTGTAGCACATACAGGTGCTAATTGTAAATCAGCTGATGAATGTGGAGCATGGAAGTAATTTACCTCAGGTGCACTCAGTAGAAAGGCTAATCACAGACACTATTTCTGCATCTGGGGGAAAAACCTTTCTCCATAAATGTTGCCCACTTATAGGAACAGAGTTCCACCCTGTGTCCTATGACAAGAGCATAAGGCAACACAAACCTGTGACTATCAGGCTATAGATGCTACCACCTCGTTGTTGCTCTTTTGTGCTGCCATTGAGAACTTCGGTAAATACTTTTAAAAGCTTAACCACCTTGGGGGGGAGTGGTCCTGACCCCAGGTCCTCCTGACTCCTCCCTTGGGGTGGGTCTGACCCTTTCTCCAGGTGTGGTGATTACCCACTCCTACTTCCAGTCTAGACTCCTATAAAAACAGAGGAACTGCCTGTTTTGTTCTTTCTCACCCTGCCTCCCTGCCTGGCAGTATCATCTTTCTGTTCCTGCTACCACATGGCCATCAATGCACGAGGTGTGGAAAACCCAATGCCATCAATCTGGTAGTATATACATATTTTCTATCTTGTTTTCCCTTCCCTATATCTTATTTGTAACTCCTCTACTTCAAATGCCCTTTATTAATTGTTAAACTTTTCTCTTTTAACTTCCAAATCAAAGTAAGACTATTTATTTGGGTGTGCTTTGCCTTTTTCCTCTCTGCATCTTTTCTTTGGGAAAAAAAGAGGGAAGAGAGAAAGACATCCTATAAATTGTTACTGGTTCTATTAACTGTATTTGAGTCTCTGGGGAATTTAAACAAGAACTGAGGCAATACTAAGAGAATACAACAGACAGAGGGTGATGAGGAGTCTCTTGTTATGCTTTTGCATACTTTTTTTGGTGGGAGTGCTGGCTGTGCTGTTATTTTAGTGTACAGGTGCTCAGCAGGTGAGCAGGAGCAATTCATCAAGCTTGCATCTGAGTCTTAGTGTCTTTCTTTCTTATCTTCATTTAAAAACCAGAAAGGTTTTTAAACCTACAGAAATACAAGAGTTACTGTGATTGTTTGACACAAACATGACATGTCAGGCAAATCCTGCCAATTCCTATTATATGTGTGGGATAGCTTTGTTTCATCTGCAGGGAAGTAGCTGTGGTAAAGGTACTCCTGAGAGTCTCCAACAGAAGTTGTGCTACTTTTGATGATAATAGCATTGGGTGTCTGCTAGAAGGAAGAAAAGCTAACTCCTTTGACCAAATAATTAGTGTAGGTATTTGGTTTCTTTTGTTCTAGGATCATACAATGATCCTTCTTTTACATATGGTGACCCAATTCCCTTACTTGCTATCCCATCAGGACAAACAGAAGTGTCAAAAAGCCACACAAAAGCTGCAGAAAAGAAATCTCAGGACTAAGTATGAAAAGTTTGTGTGGTGTATATCAGGCTACTGGTAGATAGTATAGCTGTATTTTTTAGCTATAACTTTCAGTAAATTCCGTTTCAGCTTCTTGTTCTGAAGTTCAACTTCTGTTTCCACATGTGAAAATTTTCTCTCCTAGAGGTTTCACGGAACACTATGTCGTAATTTTAGGGTATCAAACCAGAGATTTGTTAAGATCATAAGAACTTAAAGGGGGAAAAAAGTTTGAAAATATTCTTGTTTTATTTTAAGTGAATGTAAAGAGTTAACCTTCCTTTGGAGTGGTCTTGCCCCTGACCCCAGGTCCTTCTGACTCCTACTCAGGGGTGGGTCTGACCCTTTCTCCAGGTGTAATGTTTAGCCCACTCCCACTTCTTGTCTAGTCCACTATAAAAACAGAGGAGCTGCCTGGTTTTGTCTCTCTCACCCTTCCTCCCTGCTTGCCAGTTTCACCATGCTGTTTCCTGCTACTCTTTGTTTTACCACATGGCCATCAATTCACGAGGTGGGACAAACCCATTGCCATCTATCTGGCAATATGTGTGTGTATGTATATATATATTTAAATCTTGTTTTCCCTTCCCTATACCTCTTCGTAACTCCTCTATCTCAAATACCTTTTATTTATTGTCAAACTTTTCTCTTTTAACTTCCAAATCAAGGTGAGACTATTTATTTGGGTGTGTTATACCTTTTCCTTTCTACATCTAATTTCTTTTCTTTGGAAAAAGGAGGAAGAGGGAAAGGCATCCTATGAAATGTTATTGGTTCTATTAACTATATTTGAGTCTCTGGGAAAGCTGAACTAGAACTGGGACAGTGCAATTAGAGACCACTTCATAGTTTGGATACAAGCACTTCCATTTGCAATTTAAGCCCACAAACTTGTTGCTCTTTGGTTAAATGTTCAGAGAAAATGAAAGTAACTGGAAACTGACTTGAAAAATAGTTTCCCTCCCCAGTGTTATCTTTTTCAAATAAAGCTGCTCAGTTGGATCTACCAGTATGGATCCATCAGTTTTTTTGTTGATGTCATTTTGCTCAAGTTTGTGTGTCTGTCGTGGTAGACCTGATAGGCCCCAAATAGGCTTAATATACATCCTGGCTTGCCTAGGCTTGTTTTATTGCTCCACAAGAGAGGCAAGCATGGGAAAAGAACACAAAAGAGTCTGGAACTACTGAGTCTGAGCACTCTGGCCTGCCCAGAGTCCTGTGGTAAACAGGGTACACACACTTAGCTTGTGCAAGGCCTGGGCTTTTCCCAAGTTTGGGTAAAAGCGAGCTTGTGGCTTTGCTAATATGGTAAGGTATGGCAAACTGCCATTCTGATTGGCCATTCTGTGTTCAAAGGGCAATCAGTCTTGGCCCACATTGATGAAAGGAGATACTCAGTTAAGCAATGTGCTCAGCTGTGCTCTGCCATTGCCTGCTGTAATTGCCTACTGCCTTGTTTTTTGCCAGTAAACTCTACTGTCGCGAGTTGCCAGGAGCAGACCCTGATGCCAGCACATGTTCGGCCTGTGCAGTCAGCGTGACATCGTGCTGAGGCTGACATCCTGCCTCTACACCTGAAAGCCCTGCTTAGAAGTCCTGGACATACACGGATCATCCAGAGGAGCCAGGAGACAAGGTCAGAGATTGTCTGCCTCCTTTCCCCACAAAATATCCTGGGAAGAATTAAGTACCATGGCCGACAAGACAGAGTTCCCACTGAAAGTGTTTGGGCACTGTCTGGACTGTGGCTATCCCTAGTGAGTCGGGTAATAATAGTATGGGAGTAAATGCTTAAAAGCCTCTTTGTAATTCTCCATTGCCTTCTGCCATAAGCAGAAAGAACTCCTTGAGTCCATCTACTGGGCAAGCGGCATATTGACCGCAAGCGGCATTTCACCGCAGGAATCTTCTCTTCCAGTTTAATGTTTATGTATTTTGCTGGTTATTTCTAGATATTATCCATAGAATATTTCCATGACTGTGTGAAGAACCTAAATATTGTTAAAATTAGTGGTCAGGGGTGGCGAGAGTTCTGAATGGCAAAATTAATGAACAATATTAGTGTTGGGAAAAATGCAATCTCGCATTAATTAATTTCCCCTTCACAACGGTGTCGTATCGGGCCTCTAAAGAGTAAGGCCTCTTCCATAACTGGAAAAAGAAGTGTTCATCCTTGCATAAGGAAAGAGAAGAGAGCATCATGAAAGAGAAAAAGATTATTTTAGCTGTTATCGTTCAGTTTTGCTCAATTTAGAGACCCCTTAGATGGGGGAGAAGATGGAAAACCACCACTGGAAATGTATTCTACTTAATTTATTTTTAAATTTCATATAGCTACTGCCTGCTTTAGAAAACTCTTATTTGCTAATTTGAGTAATACTTCAATTTAAAGTGCAACTCTAGCTATGAACATGTAAGCAAAAATTACTGCAAAGCAGACAAATCAACCGAAAGCAGACACAGAACAAATTGATCAATATGCTGCATGCTAATGATTTTTCCCCAATAATGCTTCATTTTACCTTATTTCCCCCCCCCTCTTTACCTCTTGAAAAACTAGCTGCTTAAAGTTTATTCTTTCTCTGTGGGAAAGCCTTTATTCTCTTCTGAAAACACTAGCAGGAAAAAAGTTGACTGAATTGGCTCTATGGGCTAAAGTGTGATTTGGGCTAGTCCTCTGGGCAGCAGAGAGCCCAGTGCTGAATTCGTAGAATCATAGAATAAATCAGGTTGGAAGAGACCTCCAAGATCATCCAGGCCAACCTAGCACCCGCCCTGTCCAATAAATTAAACCACGGCACTAAGTGCCTCAGCCAGGATTTTCTTGAACACCTCCAGGGACGGTGACTCCACCACCTCCCTGGGCAGCCCATTCCAATGCCAATCACTCTCTGCCAACAACTTACTCCTAACATCCACCCTACACCTCCCCCAGCACAACTTGAGACTGTGTCCCCTTGTTCTGTTGCTGCTTGACTGAGAGAAGAGACGAATCCCCACCTGGCTACAACCTCCCTTCAGGTAGTTGTAGACATCAAAGAGGTCACTCCTGAGCCTCCTCTTCTCCAGGCTAAACAACCCCAGCCTCTCCTAATAGATACAGAATTGACCTGAGCTGTCATCTTTTATGAACTCACTCTGAACCAGTATGATTCCATGCATGTCCAAGCAAGCTTTGTCCTACCCTAAACAACTAAATGATTGAGAGAGGTCTGGATTGGCAACCTTGTATTTCCAAGTTATTGGAAAGGTCAGTTCCAAACTGAAATATCTGTGCAAATACATTCTTTTCTTAGAATAGATTTGTGATGGTTTGGGTGTTACTCACCTCCCCACACTTAAGAAATTCACCCAGACTAGACTCAGTCAATCTGTGAATTGGAGAATGAAGCTGTATTTACAGCTTAGCACAATATACAAGCAGATGTTTACAATATATACAGAAATATACAAGTTAAAAGGTAATACAGCAAGACAACAACCTTCACAGAAACCAGAGTCCCCAGGAGTGGCTCCTAATTGCCCTTCCACCTTCTTTCCACCCCTCTACCTTATCCCAGACTTCGCCTTACTTTCAAGGGGAGTTTGGAAGGTTGGCCAGGGTTTAGGAAGCAGAAGCATTAGGCAGCAAGTTAGGTTAGAGAGAGAAGTTCATTCAGCCCCTGAGCCTAGAGCACAACTCTGTTATCTATGTTTGTGTTCTTGTTCTTAAACATCTCAGCAAGCCTATGAGTGAAGTAGACATCAGCATTGTTTCCTTTCCACAGCCTATAGTCTAATTCTTCTCATTGAAATATCCCAGCTAGGCTTTAACACAATTTTTAATGTCTTCCCTGCTTCTCATTGAAGCTTTTCCAGGAGCTCTGCCCCCATTGAGGGATGCTGTGTCTTCAGTATCTCTGTGACTAGCATTCTTTTTCATGTTACAGTGGAAGCATTGTGTTAAAATAGAAGCAACCATCGACCAGGAGGCAGCAAGTGAGTTAGTAGCCTGTCTATAAATTAGAAGCTTGAATTAAGGGCAATTGTTGACACCTCAACTAATCATTGTAAACTCTGTTTACAGCCAATGGAGAGAACTGAGGGCTTTCTGTCTGCAATCTACTTAGATACGGCCTCTAGGACGGGATAGCTTACATGCTATGCACTACTGACTCTTAACTAGATCTCCACTGACTGTAAAATGAGACTTTAATGAGATTTTTGCATCAACTTAGCTAACTTGCTATAAGCATAAATTTATCCTGATGAAGATAAGCTTGAACATCTATGCATTTTTAACATTGGTGTAACAGACTCCACCTGCTTCACTTTTAGCCTTTTTTCACATGCTAAAAGCTTTTGCATTTGTTTTCCTGACGACCACTAAGACTAAAAATAACTGCTGCTTGGTCAAGGTTGTGCATCAATGAATTTTACAGCATAATCAAGGTGCTTCTGCATGCCAGACCCAGTAAATAAAACGATGTGTCTATGCTTGGAGGACAAATATGGTGTTTCACATTTTATAGTAAACCCATAAAAACTTAGAAGTTTTTATGCATGCATTCTTTTACTATAATAAACCATCATAAAATTATATTCATTTATGTTATGGCTACAGTTCTCAGATTTTGGTGCTACCCTGCATCTGTCTTCCAGTGCCACATACACCAATAGATTTGCTCTGTTATCTTACCTGTAAAAAAAACTTGTTTGACTGGTTTGGTCAGCAGTGATCTCATTCACTCTACTGTTAAGCAGCAAAGTGGATGAAAGTCAGAATGCCTTCCTTTCTACATAGCAAGCACAGCTGGCCATTAATCAGTAACATTTCAATACTGTGTTCTAAGTTGTATGAATACATCTGCTGACTTATAAAAAGGCAAACAGACCCATACACTTGTGTGTGACACATTGAAGATAATGATTGCCTACACAAACAAAAAGAGTGGAAAAAAAATCATTGAAAAGTTATTTTCCTTAACTCCTAAAAATTCATTTCCATGGGCCTATATACAGCAATTAACCTCTAATTAAACAAATGAGAAAACAACACCCCCAACCCCACCCCAACGTTTGATACTCCAAAACAAACTCTGTTTTTTATTTGCAGAGGAAAGGTCTCATCATCACTACATTGCATGGACACAATCCCCTGTCAGCTTTATGCATTACTGACCTCCACAGGCATTGTAAGGGAAGACACAGCAGGAAGACATGAAGGTCAGTTCAGAAAATGTTATTTCTTTTGCATACAAGCCTTACGTGTTTGGTTGTTGCCTTACACCATTTTTTACTTATAAGACTTGATTGCTTTTCCTGGGACAATACTCTGTCCATAAGAATTTGTTTCTTTTTTTCAGCCTGAGGGTGGGTGATAAGGAGCACTGTCAAATGCCATTGGGCCCACATCAAGTAGAGTGATGATTGTGTCAAAATCCTCCAGGTGCTGCTGTGTCTGAATCAAGACACAACTGACTGCATTATTCTTGCTCAGTGGTCCATCCAAAGCAGGTTTTCTGTGTACATGTAACCCAGGCTTGAAGATTTGATGAAATGTGGGTTGAATCTCTTCCTACCCCTTTCCAACAGCTGAATGTATGCTTACTTGTGTGTTGTATAGAACTTATTAACAAATAAGCAAAGCTGTTAATGCATTCTGTTTACCTCTTGAATATGAAATGTCAATAGGACAAGGGAGGTTATTCTTCCCCTGTACTCAGCTCTGGTCAGACCACACCTTGAGTCCTGTGTCCAGTTCTGGGTTCCTCCATTCAAGAGAGATGTTGAGATACTGCCCAGGGAGATGGAGTCACTGTCCCTGGATGTGTTAAAGAAAAGCCTGGATGAGGCACTTAGTGCCATGGTCGAGTTGATCAAATCGAGGTAGGTGCTAGGTTGGCCTGGATGATCTTGGAGGTCTCTTCCCACCTGGTTGATCCTATTCTATTCTAATATTTTTTTCAACATCCAGATGAAGACTACATGAACCAGAGGAAATTCTTGGAGCAGAGGGGGATGTCTGAATTTTCATAGACATCCAGCAAAGGTTTGAAGGTTTAAAGTTCTTTGAGTATCTAGAATACAGTAGGTTTTAATCTGGATAATACACAAAAATAGAACAGATTTAAAATATTTGAGAACTTCTGTATATTCCTCTAACCACAAATAAATTGATTTCTAGGTTTTATGGTTTTCTGATGTTAAGAATGATTTCATGGTGACTAGGGATCAGGAGGTGTAGAACGCAGCACTCTGCAGCAATTCTGCTGCACTGCGCACAGCAGCATTGACCAGAAGCACCTTGTTATAAAGTGGGATCCTAGAGATATGGCCTGACTGCTGAGGATTCACACAAATGTGTAAATATATGATTGGAACTGTAGCTCTGAACTAACACTGACTTAAAGTGGAGAAAAACTGCAGGAGGGAAAAGTCTCTGAAATTAAATTCTCAGAGTAGAATTGACCATTTTGATTAGAAACTGAGGAAATCAAGTTAATGCCTTGACTATGCCTTTCATCCACAGCTTTTATAGCCTCTTTTAAAGAAATAAATACCATCAGTAGCTGCATGATAATCAGAACCTAGTTAAGCAAGCTCTGTAGACAAGCTCTTAGGTGTTTATAGCCGAAAAAGTGGCTTACCAGCAACAAAGTGACACAGATAAATGAGTCTTTAAGTGACTGGAGAGCATTCAGTTTTCAAGACATGTTATTGCCATATGTTGCTGCAAGAAAGTGTCTGGCTTTATTCCAAGGTTTGCAATTCAATTCTCCAACAGACAGGATCAGGGAACACCACAGAGGTGTGTGGATACCTCCTAAACAGAAGAGTCTTGAACACAGGCTCTGGGTGTGTCCTATGCTTAGCACACATGCAGAATGAACGGTTGAGGAAGGAACTTTGAAATAAGCTGCTTGAGGTTTTGCCCAAGGATTCTGTTGAGCTCTGTTCTCAAACAGTTCAAGAAACAGTCTGAAACTATTCTGTCTGTGAACTGTACAATATTACAAACTTTGACTTCAGCCTTAGTTTAACTCACTGTGCAAAATAAGCACTAGTAGCTCATTTTCATAACCTCCTTTTGGGTGGAATGCATTAGTGGTGCCTGCACGAATAAGCAACAAGGAGCAGTGAGAATCAAAAAAGCTTCACACAGTACTGTGTGCACCCACAGTGTCATTCTGTCTGCCTCAATTTGTACCTTTTCAGTATCTGACAGTGAATGATAACATTATTGCAATGGTATTTACCGGCACTGCTGGAATATGGGATCTGTCATTTTTCCTGTTCTGAATTGTTGTGCGTGGCTGTATAAAGTGCCCAAGGCTGAAATGTGTTTCAGAGGTCATCAAGGAGGAAACAAAGTGGGTTTTTTTAACTATTTCTTATGAAATTTGGCAAATCAGTTTGAAACAGGAGAAGTTCCAAAAACAAAATGCACTTTTTTATGGATTTGGGTGGATAATGTTGTTCCTGGTGGGGATAAATATCTCACAGTCACTCAGGAAATTATACAACTGTCTCTCATTTTCCTCTTTATTGTCCTCACCTAAAGAAAGGACTTTTCCAAATGGCCATTTAATAATCCCCTAGAAGAACAAATTTGAAGCAGTCTTGTTTTATAATATAACTGTGAAGACCTGTCTTTGGATGGAATATAGTGGATCCCTGTCTGTTGACTTATAGTTTATCATGAAGTCACTAATCTGGCTTTCAGCTTGACTTGTATTTCTTTGGAATGACAGGAGTCCCTTTCAGTGGTCATCACAGGTTTCTCTTGTCACCAGCTTTACCTCAGAGGTAACTACGGTTGTATACAAGCTATTCAGCCTCCAGGAGAGGACAACATTTGTTTTAATGTCCATGAGTAGGCAGTTATCTCAGAGGTGAAGGGATTGTTCTGGAAGAATAGGAAAGGCTCCATCTGTTCTGATGAAATGAAGTGTCTGACAAGATTAGGAAGCAAGAGTTCTTCCTGATTTTAATGTAGTGATTAATGAACAAACCATTGTTCAATTTGTTTAAATACAAGTTGACTTGACAAGTTGAGTGCTGTGTCCAGTTCTGGGCTCCTCAATTTAAGAAAGAAGTTGAGGTACTGGAAGGTGTCCAGAGAAGAGCACCAAGGCTGGTGAGGGGCCGGGAGCACAGCTCTGTGAGGAGAGGCTCAGGGCAGACCTCGTTGCTGTCTACAACTACCTGAAGGGAGACAGTAGCCAGATGGGGGTCAGTCTCTTCTGCCAGGCAAGCAGCAACAGAACAAGGGGACACAGTCTCAAGTTGTGCTGGGGGTGGTCTAGGCTGGATGTTAGGAGGAAGTTTTTGCCAGAGAGAGTGATTGCCATTGGAATGGGCTGCCCAGGGAGGTGGTGGAGTTGCTGTCCCTGGAGGCATTCAAGAAAATCCTGGATGAGGCACTTAGTGCCATGGTCTAGTTGATTGGCTAGGGCTGGGTGATAGGTTGGACTGAATGATCTTGGAGGCCTCTTCCAACCTGGTTGATTCTATGGCTCTATCCACTAAGGTTATTTTTCAAGTAAAGTAATTTCTCTGGAATAAAGCCACTTCATATTTGTGTAGAGCACCCATACAGTAAGTTGCTTAATGACACAGTACTGAAATGTAGTTTACATAATACATAGTCCAGATTATTTCTGGAAGTTTAAGCAAGAAGTGGGTGGTTTGTTAGTGTTGAGTGGTTGACTTTTTTGTTTGTGTGTTTTGTTTCTTTGGTTCCAGATGAGCAATTCTGTTGAAAGACCCAGTTTCATTTGGAATCATTGCTTATACCAAAGCAGGGAGATAATGTGTACTTTTGCTTTCAGTTTCTGTGAATATTAAACATTTACCTTAATTTAATTTATTGTAACTTTCTTCAGACAAATTCATCCCCAAAGAAAGCATAAATGCATTTTAAGACTGCAAGACAGATGGAATCATAGAACGCATTCTGCTGGAAAGGACTTTGCTTGTCGTCCAACCCATCAGCAGTGAGAAGGGATATCTTTAACTAGATTGGGTTAAAGGGGTGTTCAAGAAAAGCCTGGCTGAGGCACTTGGTGCCATGGTCTAGTTGACTGGCCAGGGCTGGGTGATAAGTTGGACTTGGATGATCTTGGAGGTCTCTTCCAACCTGGTTGATTCCATGATTCTAGGGCCCAGTGCCCCATCACACCTGATTCTAAAGATCTTCAGGGATGAAACCTCCAACACATCCTGGGCAAAAGATATACTTTCTTCAGGTTTTTCACCTGCTACTTTTTTGGCTGGATGTTAGGAGGAAGTTCGTCCCAGAGAGAGTGATTTGCCATTGGAATGGGCTGCCCAGGGAGGTGGTGAATTTGCCATCCCTGGAGGTCTTTAATCAAAGCCTGGCTGAGGCACTTAGTGCCATGGTCTAGTTGATTGGATAGGGCTGGGTGCTAGGTTGACCTGGATGTTCTTAGAGGTCTCTTCCAACCTGGTTGATGCTATGATTCAGGTTTGAAATTAAGTTTTTGGGGGGTTAAATTAGTTTCAGCCCTCTCAATTAATACTGCTGAAAAGGCATCATGTAAGATGTGAACTGGTTCGTAGTTCTGGTGTTATAATACTTCCCAAAGTTTAAAATATGTTTCAAAGGAATCAATCATGAAGTTTAGGCAAGATTCTTTCCCTACAAGAAGCAGAATTCTAGAATAAAGAGCGAAGAATATAAATCCACTTGGATTAAATTTCAGCATCAGTGGGTTTCAAATTTCGGCACCGATGTTGTCGCATTTGTATATCGTACATATTTATGGGTATTTACCTGCTGATGAGTTGGAAAACTTCCTTCCATATTCAGTTGCCTCAAGCTTTGCTTTGAATGTTTGTTTATTTTTAAAGATTTTATAGACAAGTATTAAAGATTGGATGAAACTCCATGGAAACAAATAAATGTTGAGCACATGGAGATGAAGCTCAGAAGATTTGCAAATGTAATCATTTCCCTAATGAAAGATGTTTTGCTACTTGATATAATCTCTCCTGTTCTGAGTACTCTGCATTATGTAGGAGCCTGTAGCTTTGTAAATTCCCTTCAGTAGAGGTTTTTTTTAACACAAAGGAGTTAAAAAAAGGGGAAACTAGTATTATAGGATTGAATCCCCAAGTCTAAAAGCACTTCTGAAAAGATCTTTGAGTATTTTTTTCCTTTTGGTAACCAGGAAATTACCCAGCTGGCTTTCACATGAGATTCAGAAGTCAAATTCCCAGATGCATACACTAGCTTGCTTACTCCTTCATTGCTTCTGTGGGTTTGGTTTGTGTTTGTTGGTTTGGTTTTTTTTTAACAGTCTCTTGCACAGGAAATGAAGGACCTGTCAAAACACTATGGAGCAGAAATGTGTGTTGCTTTTGGATCAAAGGGTAAGCATCTGGAAAGAGATGAAGTTTAAGAATTTTAATTTTCCTGTAATACACAACCCAGAAATTACAAACAGTATATTTTATGTTCTGGTCTTGCAGAATTTTCAGTACCTTTGTTCCCAACCTGTTTGTGTCCTATGTCTAAGACAAAGTTTGTGAGAATGGTGTGTTGGAGGACTTTCATTCTTCACCTGCACAGAGAAGCTGCTATATTAGAAAGCTGTGTGTTCCTCTGCTAAAACAAGTAAGTTAAAGTCAGAATATGAGGTTTGATAAATATATCAAAAATCAGTTTAAGCTGGGCTAAAATGAAATCTTTGTTTTTCATATTAGGATGACTCTTTTAGAGCAAAATAATCATGTCACTGAATATCTAAATATTTCTGACAATGTGAGACAACATTGAAGTGGAATTTAAGAATATCTCAGTAGTCTGAATGCTTTCCAATGACTGGTGAAACAATGGCTGAGATTTACACAGGGGAGAAAACTGAATGGGAGTCTATCATATGTTTTTGTTCAAATGCAATTGTTTCATAGAATCAGTCAGGGTTGGAAGTGGGACCAGAAGTATCTAGTTCCAACCTCCCTGCCACAGGCAGGGACACACTACCCTAGAGCAGGCTGGCCACAGCCTGGCCTTAAATGCCTCCAGGGATGGAGCCTCAACCACCTCCCTGGGCAACCCATTCCAAGCTCTTACCACTCTCATGCTCAACAACTTCCTCCTCACATCTGGTCTGAATCTCCCCATCTTTGCTCCGTTTCCCATGGTCCTGTCACTCCCTGATAGCCTAAGAAGTCCCTCCCCAGCTTTTTTCTAGTCCCCCTTCAGGTACTGAAAGGCCACAAGAAAGTCACCTGGGAGCCTCCTTTTCTGCAGACTGAACAGCCCCAACGCTTTCAGTCTGTCCTCAGAGGAGAGGTGCTGCAGCCCTCTGATCATCCCCGTGGCCCTTCTCTGGATATGCTCCAGCATCTCCACATCCCTCTTGTAATAGGGGCTCCAGAAGGCCCAAGTATATAAATAGAAGCTGTTTCTTGAACTTGACAGTTGCTCTTCACAGATTTTGATTTCCATAGTAAAAGCCTTCCTACTGTATACCTCTGTGTCTTCTAATATTTCTAAATATAAGTAAGATATCTACTTAGCCTCAAAAGGGCTCTTGTGGAAGCACCATTACCTGTATTTTACAGCTGACAACTAAGATGTCTGTGATTCATCAAAGGTAACCTGCAGAACGTTCATGGCTGAGCAAATCTTCCAAGTCCTGGGCCAGAGCTCTTAATATTAGGCTAGCCTTTCTTGGAAACACCAACCCATTTCTAACCAGAAGTCTGCTGTCCCCAATGGAAGGAGTCAAATCCTGTAGGTAGCCTTAATATCTTCTCAAGACAATGTTCTTTGCAAGGAACTTTTTATTTAGAAATTGACAGACGAAGAGTATTTTGCAGAAATGAGTTGGCAAATACTGTGATTAAAATAATATGAATCCATCTGGATAAAATATGTCCTACTGGTGAGCCATTTACCAACAGAATGATTTTGTTATATACACATTTCAGATCTGCTATAGAAAGACAAAAGCAACTATTTCTTCACCAGCTGTGCCTGTGTGCACAAATGGTTTAACTTCCTTGTATTTCAGCAAACAGGAATTGTTCTATTTCCCATAGCTGTTTTGTGAATTAGTCCTTAAGCACACTTTTGAAACACAGAGGACTTTAAAATGATGAAAATTGCTTCAGCTTCACATCTCTCCTCTGATGATCTCAAATACCTGTTCAGACAGTGAGATTATATAGAAAGATTTTGGAGTAGAAACTCACAAGAAGGAATTGGCTCTGTTTGGCTCCATTCATAGTTTGGTTCCATTCATTGTTTGCTTTTGGTTTCATTTGGCTTCATTATCCTCAGGCTCATTGTTATTGAAGTCGTCACTTCAGTAACAACTAATATTTCTAACTACATTTAACACTACAACTGTAGTGCTTCTAAAAATAGCTCTATGAAGTACTATCCTATTTTTTTTCTTACTCAGCTTATTCCAGAAGGACTCTGCAATCCCTGTGGAAGTTAAGAATCTCCCTTCTCTATGATCTTGTTTCTCTTGTAGTAGTTTTATTGAAAATAAGTTCTGAGGGAATTCATTCTAAGCAGGGAAACTTCTCATACTAGATCACTATGTTTTCATTTTAGATCATAGATCAATTAGATTGGAAGAGACTTCCAAGATCATTCAGCCCAATCTACCACCGAGCCCTAACCAATCAATTAGACCATGGCACTAAGTGCCTCAGCCAGGCTTTTCTTGAACACCTCCAGGGACGATGCCTCCACCACCTCCCTGGGCAGCCCATTCCAATGCCAATCACTCTCTCTGGGAAGAGCTTCCTCCTAACATCCAGCATAGACCTCCCCCAGCACAACTTGAGACTGTGTCCCCTTGTTCTGTTGCTGGTTGCCTGGCAGAAGAGGCCAACCCCCACCTGGCTACTGCCTCCCTTCAGGTAGCTGTAGACAGCAATGAGGTCACCCCTGAGCCTCTTCTTCTGCAGGCTAAACAACCCCAGCTCACTCAGCCTCTCCTTACAGGGCTATGTCCCAGACCCCTCACCAGCTTTGTCACCCTTCTTTCAACACTTCCCAGCATCTCCTCATAGGATGATTGTGTTCTTTAATTGCTGTGCTTAGCCAAATGAGAAATTATTCTAACTGCAGGTTATTTTGGTTTTTAAAATGTCTGTCAACAAATTGCAAAGTACCAAACTTATTTAACAAAAATACTTAAAATTATATGAGAATTTGGGATAGAGAATAAAAGGAGAACTAATAGAAAGAAAACCTTTATCCTTCTAGAAAAGAAGAAATG
Organism: Pogoniulus pusillus; assembly: GCF_015220805.1. Taxonomy (NCBI): domain Eukaryota; kingdom Metazoa; phylum Chordata; class Aves; order Piciformes; family Lybiidae; genus Pogoniulus; species Pogoniulus pusillus. The sequence continues at coordinate 41,946,473 of NC_087265.1, forward strand.
TGCACTCTTTGGGAGGCCCTAGTCCCTGTTTCTTTTAAGCACTTGCTAACCTCATTTCCTCCCTATTCTCCTGCCTCAAATGTGCACTCAAGCATCTGATCTATACTTCAGTTTAAAAGATTCCAAGAGGGAATAAAGAATCATCTCACCTCGTTTTTCCTCCTGAACTTTTCATTCCTACTTCAGTCAAGCACAGGTGTTCCTACTTCTCCAGCAGCAAAGGAGATGATAGGGAAGCACACAGGTAGGACTTTGTTTTTCCACAGTGATTTACATTCAATTATTTATCCCTATCTCCCTTTCTCCCAGCCTCTTGAGAGAATCATAAAGTCTTACCCATACGCAACCAGAGATCAGTCAACTCTAGTGTTGTCTTTTCTGTGCCACTCAGATAGTGATTTTGAATTTGGTGTGAATGGATCACTCACCTGACATGAGTTAATTTAATCTTCGTAATTCATCCTAGAATTCATCCTTTTCAGGGCTGTGATAATTTCATTGGTGCTAAAATACATGCAATCACTGAGTAATATGAATAGTGATCTACTGCTATGTCTCTGGATTCAGGACCAACAAAATAATTACTCTCATGCTAATAGGTAACAGGCTACAAATCCAGTTGGTCCTGTATACTACATAGTGCATATGCTATGTTACCACATGAACAATATGCTGAGAGAAAGTGAAGTTTAGGGATTTTTTTACCCCATGAGGGTAAAAAGCTCCAATTCAAGTGAATTTCCACAAAGTTCTATCTCTTAGATTAACTAACTTCTATATTTATTGCTAGAGTTTAGGGAAAGAGATATGATTCAAGACAAACACAACAAAAATGGGTTATTTTCATCTTGCTCTCTGCAAATTCCTGCGAGGTTCACATGCCACTCTGCAAGGGTAATGAGAAAAGTGAATTATTATCAGCAGTCTGACTTGCTGAGCACAGATCTGCACCTCTGCCAGATAATCTTCTGGCCTTAAAAAAGCAGAAATACATTGCCATTATAAGAGGACCAGAATGTAAAGCAGGACTTTTTAGTCAAAGGATATTGGGTGAAAACAGCAGAATGTTAAGGGTTTTGTTCATAACGAACATGTGTTCTAACACAGGTATATTTTACAAGGTGCAAGGAGGTCTTGATTAGTTTGAGTTCGGAGCCTGGAGGTAGGATAGAAGTTAGTCTGTCCTCCAAGGTGCTGAAATACAGTTATCTACCTGGCACGTGTTTCAATTCTGTGTGTTTTGCATTTTGCCTGGAGGAGAGTTTGGCATGACAGATCTTACAATGCAACAAGACCAATCCTTCGATGTTAAAGATGTTTTGTAATGGTTTTCATGGTGCTAGTTTGAGAGCCACTCGGTGAGCTGAGGATCTTGGGATTGCCTTCAAGAATTTGAAAGAATGGTTCCACATATCTGAAAGGCTGCAACTGTAAGTAGGCCTAATGTGAACCTATTATATACAAAATGCATAAAACTGAGTTTTAAGAGATGGTAGAAATGACATCTGTGCCACCTTAGTGGTTTGCAACATGTAAATGGCAAACCTAGTCATGTTTAGAAGACGTCACACTACTTGCCGCTTTACCAACCCAATAAAGATCTGTGTATTTAAAACCTCTTTTCTTACATCAGCACAAATTTTCCTCTCTTGCAAAGACCAATTCCTGTATAAATGAGTTTTGCAAAATTAGGACCTTAATATTTTTGGCAGGCTCTGTCAAAAAGATTTGTCCTGCAACCATTTAATAAGTGGATTTGTGCTTCTTGTTATTTAGCAATGAGTGGACTTTAGAAGATCTATTTCATCACCCTTGTTTACCTCCTCCTTTTCAGTGTCACCATGCCCATCAGGATGGGGAGTTCATAGATTCATGGAGTGATTTAGTATGGAAGGGACCTTATAGATCATCTAGTTCCAATCACCCTGCCATGGGTGGAGACATTGCCCACTGGAGTAGGTCAGTCAGGGCCTCATCAAACCTGGCCTTGAACACCTCAGAGTAAGAGGCATTTACAACTTTCCTGGGCAACTTGTGCCAGTGTCTCAACATCCTCACTCTAGTCTAAATCTACTTTCCTCAAGCTTAAGGCTGATCCAGCTCATCTTATAACTATGAGCCCTTGTGAAATGTCCCTTCCAGACTTTATTGTAGGCTCCATTCAGGTACTGGAAGGCTGCTGTAAGGTCTCCCTTCAGCCTTCTTTTCTGCAGGCTGAACAGCCCTAACTCCCTCAGCCTGTCCACAAGGGTGAGGTTCTCCATCCCTCTGGTCATCTTTGTGGTCCTCCTCTGGACCCACTCCAGCAGTTCCACATGGCTCTTATGCTGGGGGCACCAGAACTGGACACAGTACTCTAGGTGGGGTCTCAGCAGAGTGAGGGGCAGAATCACCTACATCATCCTGCTGGTTGCACTTCTTTTGATGCAGCACAGGATTTATAGTTGGCCTTCTGGGCTGTATGTGCACATTACCATCTTGGGTTTAGTTTTTCATCAACTGACACCCCCAAATCTTTCTCCTTGAGACAGCTCTTGAGCCACTCCTCACCAGCCTATATTACGCAGCAGTTTGATGAAGGAGGATGTTGAGATCTTCACAGATCCTTCTTTTCAGGTTCCTCTAACACAAAGAAAACATATCCAAGGTAATCAGGCTCCAGGTAAGCCTCCTCATCTCCATCCCTTTTCCTGTAGTAAACAAGCCTTGTATCATGACTACTTGGGCAGCAGTGTTTAACAATATATGTGCTATACTTTAAACGTTCAGTGGCTTCATCATATGTGTGATCTTAGACTAGCACTGAAGTGCAATATTAGACTAGTATTTATCTGCTCTGAATTGAAGTTCTGGGCACCAGCTGAAAAGTGTATGTTTGTTATTAAGGAATCAAATTAAAATTGTAAGAAAACAACACCATTATTAGTTTGCAAAAGTTATTTGCTTTGATTAAAAGCATCGATAAATGTGTCTTGGTTCTTTAACTGCTCCATTTAGCACTTGACATATAATAGGTTTTTTTTCCCCCACAGTGTAATATCTCCATTGAAATATAATTATTTTGCAGATTGCTCAACTGAATGCCCTTATAAACATGCTGTTAGGGGAACTCACCCCTGGTGATCATCAGAACATCATGACAATACGCCCAATTGATGTACATGCAAAGGATGTTGTAGCCACGCTTACAGCACAGAAGGTAATTTGTTGCAGAGCAATTACACTAATGCATTTTTAAAAGCATAAAATAAAGAATAATTTCATTTGTTGAAAAGATATTCTGGTGGCTTATGTGTGGCAATGACAGAATATTTTGATTCAATCCATTTTTGTGCTTTTATATGTTTTTGCTTTAGAGTTGGGTAATTACATTTACCAGTTAAAGAATTGCCATTAAAAAAAAATACATATATAGATATTTTGTCCAAATGTTTAAAGACATCCATTAAAAATGCAGGCTGTAATGTGACAGCAGGTTTCTCATTAATTTGCCTCTAATTACTGATCTGCTCACAATTAATATAAAACCTCCCATTTATTGCAGATAGCTTGGAAGTTTAAAACGTGCAAAATGTAAAACAGCAATTGTGTTGTGTGTGTTATGTTTTCAGACAGCATTCTCTTTTTTTCTTTTTTTAATAAATAGGTTTTATTTCCTTATCAATTTCTAAGGTGGAGTCTGTACAGCTAACTCTTTCCATGCCTGACTTCAGCACTGCCAAGGCTTATTTACAGTAATTTGCTACTCCTTTTTCAGACCATGCCCACTCAGACAGAAAACATGGACATGGTGATGGACAGCATGCAATGTCTGCTTCTTTACACAAAGATACACAGGTAAGACACAGCTGTTGTATCTTACACTCCTCCTGTCTGTAACTAGCTGCAGCCAAAGGATGGCTCTGACCTCCAAAGTGGACACAGAGCCCTGCTTTGACTAGGCAGTTTTAGTCCAGAGTTAGAGCTTTACTATTTATCAGAGCCCCCACTCGGAATAGGCAGTTTTAGTCCAGAGTTAGAGCTTTACTACTTATCAGAGCCCCCACTTGGAATAGGCAGTTTTAGTCCAGAGTTAGAGCTTTACTATTCATGAGGAATAAAAGAAGATAAAAACTGTAGGTATGAATGTGTATGTAGTTCATGTGTATTCATCCATCTTCTACAGACTGTCATCCTTACACATGTTGAATTTTAACATGTTTACTCAGAGTAAAATTCACCTTTTAGCAAGATATATTGCTTCCAAGAGCAAGAACTGTCCCACCTTTCCCTAATTCCAAATACCTTCCTATCCCCATGATGGTAAAGAGTTCAGTTCCAGTTTGATTGCTGTGGTGCCTGGGAAGAATGATAGAAGACTGGATAAGAGGAGGAAGTTGTTCAGCATGAGAGTGGTGAGAGCCTGGAATGGGTTGCCCAGGGAGGTGGCTGAGGCCCCATCCCTGGAGGTGTTTAAGACCAGGCTGGATGAGCCTCTGGCCAGGCTGCTCTAGGATAGGGTGTCCCTGCCCATGGCAGGGGGCTTGGAACTAGGTGATCCTTGTGGTCCCTTCCAACCCTGACTGATTCTATGATTCAGTAAAATAATGCTTTTCTTTTTCATAAATGCAATTTTGCTGCAGGCCAGACACACGGTATTGAGGTTTTTCAGAAGTCCAGTCCTTACATAAATGACCTAAAAAAATAGTACAAGATGCAGTTCAAAATAAACTGATGAAAGTAAAAATTATTTCACTTGAAATAATAAAATGTATTTTAAAAGATACTGTAAATGATTGCAGTGTGCATTGAAACCCTCTTGTCCAGGACAACATTCTCTTTGCCTTGTTAACTGGTATTCTGTAAAACTGTGAAAAGGACAAAAACAAACCCAGAACAAAACCCTGCTGAACACTCTTTGAGTTGCTGAACAAAATCCATTCTACAGAGCATAATCACTTTGTTGTGGTGTGATACATAATAGCAGTTGCATCGAAAATTTGCAGCAATTTAAAATATTCTTTTCACTGAAATTGTTTATCCACATTGCCAAAGCCTTTAAGGAAGTACTGATGTTTTTCTTATTGTCAGGAGCAGCTGTGTCTATCTGCTGTGACTGCCTAACTGCTAACTAGGCAGATGGCACACAGTAGCTGAGGTGTGTCTCTTGTATGCAGGACCAACTTTTCTGGCTTATAGGAAGCACAGCTGCCATGCAATTATGATGATAAACCTTATGCAGTTTAGATCTTCTGTATTGGAGGCCTTATGTAGAGTTGCAAAGGGGTGATTAGAGTCTTTAGTATATTGAATAAGTACTTAAATAATCCAATTGACAAGCTATGTGGAAATATGGAACCCCTATTCTAACTTTGGGTGTGGACTAGAGGAGATGAGTGTCGGTAAAAAACAAGTAAAATTATGTGCCATAGTGTGCTAGTTTGAGCCTAGCTGGCACATTTTGGTGAGAGGAATTAGATTATAGGCTGTGAAGAGGAAACAGTGGTGATGTCTACTTCACTCATAGGCTTGCTGAGATGTATAAGAACAAGAATAAAAATATAGGTAACAGTTGTTTGCTCTTTGTCTTTGGGACTGCACTTCTCTCTAACCTAACCTGCTGTCTGTGTGGCTAATCCATTTGCTTTCTAAGCCCCCTGGCCGACCCTCCAAACTTACCTTGAATGTATGGCAAAGTCTGGGGTAAGGTAGAAGGGTGGGGAGAAGGTGGAAGGGTAGTTGGGAGCCTCTCCTGGGGACTTCTGGGAGGGCTGTTGTGCTTCTGCTTACCTTAACCTGTGTATTTCTGTATATAGCTGTAGATATTGTAAATAGCTGCTTGTGTATTGTGCTAAGGAGTAAGTATAAAGCTTCATTCAAATTTCCAGCAGCTAAGTCTAGTTTGGGTGATTTTTCTTAAGTGTAGGGGGTGGGTGACATCCAAACCATCACACAATACGTTATGACATGTAAACACTCGCAAAGAGTGTGTCTAGTACTTGGAGAAGTAAAAGGGTTTATGAATGAAAAAAATGTTTTATGTCATTAAAACTGGTCATTTACTTAAAGAACACACTGTAGAAAACACTGGACAGTCAGAGCTGCAGAAGACCCCTGATACTTGCCTCAGTTGGGAGAAAATTGTTCTGTAGAATATCAGAAACAGCAATGCTTCTTTCTCTGTGTCTCACTTGTAGTAGTTAATTTATTAATACCTACCTTTTTCTTCTAAATAACTACTTCTTTAGTGTTCTTGTTGAAGAATGCTCTACTGGGATAGAGCATGAGAGAGCTGGAGGGGTGTGATGGTTTGGGTGTTCCCCACTCCCCCACACTTTGGAAATCACCCAGGCTAGACTCAGCCAGCTCTGGAAATTGAATGAAGCTTATATTTACAGCTTAGCACAATATACAAGCAGATATTTACAATACATACAGCTATATACAGAAATATACAAGTTAAAAGGTAATATGGAAACACAACACCCCTTCCAGAAACCTGAATCCCCAGGAGGGGCTCCCAACTGCCTTTCCACCTTCTCTCTCCACCCTCAACCTTACCCTAGACATTGCCTTGTGCCCAAGGAAGAATGGAGGGTCAGCCAGGGAGGTGAGGAAGCAAGTGGATTAATCAGAGAGATGGAAGGTGAGGTTAGAGAGATGTAGCCCAGAGCCTGGACAGGGAGCGACTCTCTTACCTATGTTTGGATTCTCACTCTTACACCTCTCAGCAAGCATATGAGTGAATTAGACATCACCACTGTTTCCCTGTGAAACATAGCCTATAATCTAGTTCTTCCCACCAAAACATTCTAGCTAGCTTCACGCTAGCACAAGGGGGTAGTAAGGTGTGGCTGGGACTTAAGGAAGCAATGAAACGCTGACCAGATGCTGCATTTCCTGTTGATTTGAGGCATTACTTCATTAGACCACTAATCAAAACCATGTGCTCTGCTAACAAACCATTTCATCCCCTGAGTGCTGGAGCACATGCATGCTGTTATCAGCTAATTAGGACCTGCTCCAAGTCACTGAAAAGTCTCTTGTTGACGTCATAGATGGTAAAGAGGTTGACTGAGAATAGATGTCTTTGTTATTGTTTGTCTTCACATGGCTCAGCTAAGAATATTTAAGCCAGCAACATGAAAACACTGTATCTTGTTAGTGTTTTTATCAAGTTAATATCAGCTTGAGAAGTTTATATCCTGTAAACTCTCCTGACCTTGTGCATACGTGTCTGTGCTTCAGAAGCCCTGTTGCTAGCCTTTGTTGTCTAAAGAAAAAGAGGTCAAGCATGAACAAATATAGCATGAAATTAGAATGACAATTGTAAAACATGTTTCTTTCCTCATTATCTATGAAAAGCTTCTGGTGAATGGAGCAGGAAACTTTTTTTTATGTGCTAGTCCTCTTAATGAAGGCAGTAGCTTAGTGCAGTGCTATCTTTCTCCAAATATGATTTCATAATTTCAGAAACAGTAAAATAACTTCCTTGCACATGATAAAAACAGCTGATGAGAAGACAGAGGAGTCTGGTCGCTTAGATTTCACCGAAGGGAAAAAGATATGATCAATCATGTCTTAGCAGAGCTCTGGGATCAATGTGTTGGAAAAGGTGTAGCAACAAAGGAGGATGACTCATGGAGCAGAAGGAGCATCTTGATCAGGAAAGGGCAAAAGGAATAGCCTGATTCCTCAGAAGCCAATGGAAGCAGACCTGCAAGCAAAGTACAAGGTGAGCAGTTTACAGCAATAACAAGAAATACAGCAAGGTTAGAGGATCATGTGGAGATGGTCACAGAAGAAAGCAGAAGTACGGCAGTGCTAAGGGAGAAGGTTTTCAGAAAGTCATAGATGTCAGAAAGCACATGGAAGACAATCACAAAGGTGAAGAAGATGAAGATCAAGGGCGGAGAAGAAGACTAATAAGCCTGGGAGATTGAGAACAAGCAAGGAGAACCACTGGTGCCTGCCAATGTAGGAGATGAAACAACAGAGATTGATAAGTAGGAGAAGGGATTTCTTAAAGCAAGTGAAAAATATCTGTAGCTAGGAAGTGAAGAAATCTGTCTTGAAGGTGAAGAAAGATGTGGTGGTTTGGATGTACCCCGCCCCCCCCCCCCCCCCCCCCCCCCCCACTTTTAGAAATACCCAAATACCCAGCTAGACTCAGTTGGACTCTGGGAATATAAATGAAGCTATTTATTTACAGCTAGCACAATATACAAGCAGATATTCACAATATATACAGTTATATACAGAAATATACAAATGAAAAGGTAATACAGAAACACAACAGCCCTCCCAGAAACCTGAGTCCCCAGGAGGGGCTCTCAACCACCCCTGCACCTTCCCCCTGCCCCTCTCAACCTTACCCCAGTCCTAAGGAAGAATAGAGGTTCAGCCAAGAGGTTAAGAAGCAAAGGTGAGTGGCAGGAGAGGTTAAGGAGATGCAGCTCAGTCAAAGCCCAGCCCGAAAGTGCAGCAAAATGGCGAAAGTGTTATCTAATGTTTTCCCTTCTTGTTCCCACACCTCTCAGCAAGACTGTGAGGGGAGTAGACATAACCATTGTTTTCCTTTCACAGCCTATGATCTGTTTTTTCTCACCAAAACATTCTACCCTGCTTCAAACTAGCACAAAAGCTGGGGCAAAAATCAAACCTGAGAAATAGATGAGAGTACTTCAAGAGCACTGATATGTGGTAAGAAAATGGGAGAGATTACTATACTATTTTATGTGGAGGGAATGTTGACATATGCTGCTCCTGGGTAAGATGGCTTTGTGGTTGGATGGTTGGGGAGACAGCACTATGGATGGAATTATGGAAACATGTATTGAAATAAGGTGTTATGTCGGGTGGAATTTTCTCATGGAGCATCACAATCAAAATTATACTGTTCGTTCGAAGCCCATTTCTGCTCTTCCTTCTCCAACTTTGGTTCATATCTAGTGATTACAGAAACAGATCACCCTTAACACATTTTCATTTTACATGTGTGAAATGTTTTGTAATTCTATCCACAATATTCAGTGCCCTTTTGCAAATCTTCACAGTAACTCAGGTCAGCTGCAGAATATAGATGAAAACTACCAGCATAAGAAGTCATCAGTCTAAGGCTTTGACCTATACTTCCCATTGCGCTATCTAAAAAGATCAGGTGAGTTGTGTGTTAGCTACAGTCATACATCTGATAAAATTGTTATTTGAGACATTCTTCTGGAACACAAACCCTATGAGGAGAGGCTGAGGGAGCTGGGGTTGTTTAGCCTGGAGAAGAGGAGGCTCAGGAGTGACCTCATTGCTGTCTACAACTCCCTGAAGGGAGGCTGTAGCCAGGTGGGGGTTGGTCTCTTTTCCCAGGCAACCAGCAACAGAACAAGGGGGCACGGTGTCAAGTTGTACTGGGGGAGGTCTAGGCTGGATGTTAGGAGGAAGTGATTAGCCCCTACCCCTGGAGGTATTTAAGGCCAGGCTGGATGGGGCTCTGGGCAGCCTGATCTAGGGTAGCATGTCCTTGCCCATGGCAGAGGGATTGGAACTAAACGATCCATGTGGTCCCTTCCAACCCTGACTGGTTCTGTGATTCTATGATTTGCTATTGGAATGGGCTGTCCAGGGAGGTGGTGGAGGCATCGTCCCTGGAGGTCTTCAAGAAAAGACTGGATGAGGCACTTGGTGCCATGGTCTAGTTGATTGGATAGGGCTGGGTGATAGGTTGGACTGGATATCTTGGAGGTCTCTTCCAACCTGGTTGATTCTATGATTCTATGGTCTAGTTGATTGGATAAGGCTGGATGCTAGGTTGGACTGGATGATCTTGGAGGTCTCATCCAATCTGGTTGATTCTATGATTCTGATTTGAAATGCTCTTTGTTACTAACTAAGCACAGAGATCCAACCTTTGCACTAATTTACAGGAATAGTGTCACTTTCACTAAAAGTGTTATCTAGCCTTATTACTGAGGGAAACAAGATTCAGAACATGCTCTCACCTGTCCTGAAGTCAATACTTTAAGTAGATCAAGCCTGATCTACTTAGGCCAGAGTTTTGATGATTGCCCCTCTATGTATTCACTTCATCAAGTGATAGGAAGCAACATTATCTGGTTAAAGCAGAATGTGGGAAGAAGGGAAAAGACAATTTTAAAGAAGCTCAAGTCTCCAAGTAGATGCAGAACCATCAAAGCAAAAATATCTACTTCTCTGCCAAAGATGAGAATAAAAGATCTTCTTTGGAATAAACTTTTTCCTGCTGGAGAGGTAATACACCAGATGATTTGGCACTTTTGCTCAGATACTTCTGTACTGTTAATCTTAACCTCTCCTTTAATTCCTGTTTCAGATTCTCTTGTCTTGTGGTGACAGCTTGAGGAGAGTCATTTTCACTCATATCTGATTGAATCAAGCCTCTTGGGTAGTGTCTGCACTGTCCTTGGGATTTCAGTGTAAAAAAGACTTCCATATACAGTCAGACATTAAGTTGGAATTGGTAGGATCTGCGTCAAGTTTGTGTTTATTATTGTGTCTTTCTATCCTGTTCATATCGGTCTGAAGATTTTATGTTCCACATATTGTTTGCTTTGAGATAAGGCCACAATAATAATAATAGTGGCATAATATCAAGGAATCATAATCAACTGAAAAATTGAATGTTGAAAACCATGTGACAGCATTGAAGTAGAGAAGTAGTGGTGCATTCAAATCTACATGCAGCTTAAATTCACTCTCTGCTTTTTGTTCTGATGATGGGAAATGCCTGTATATAAAATCAACCAGGTTGGAAGAGACTCCAAGGTCCAACCTATCACCCAGCCCTATCCAATCACGTAGACCATGGCACTAAGTGCCTCATCCAGATTAAGCCTCTTGGATATTCTCTGCACTGTCCTGTACCAGTGCTCACCAGTTCAGTAGCAAACCCCTATTTTGGTGACTGCCTCTCTTTCTTAAAGACATTATTAAAGGAAATGCCAGATCAAAGCAGAAACAGACATGATATTAATCACCTCATGACTAACAGATGAACACTACAGGTGTGGCATTCTGATTTCAAACTAGCAAACATTGTCTGCTTATGTTCAGTTTTCCATATCTAATGTTAATGTTTCCATACCTAGGGGCTCTGCAGTGGGACCTTGACTGCCTGCACAGATGGGCAGAGTCCAATGGGATGGGGTTCAATAGCTCCAAGTGCAGGGTGCTGCACTTTGGCCACAACAACCCCATGCAGAGATACAGGCTGGGGTCGGAGTGGCTGGAGAGCAGCCAGACAGAGAGGGATCTGGGGGTGCTGATTGATACCTGCCTGAACATGAGCCAACAGTGTGCCCAGCTGGCCAAGAGAGCCAGTGGCATCCTGGCCTGCATCAGGAATGGTGTGGTCAGCAGGAGCAGGGAGGTCATTCTGCCCCTGTACTCTGCACTGGTTAGACCACACCTTGAGTCCTGTGTTCAGTTCTGGGCCCCCCAGTTTAGGAGGGACATTGAGATGCTTGAGCGTGTCCAGAGAAGGGCGACGAGGCTGGGGAGAGGCCTTGAGCACAGCCCTACGAGGAGAGGCTGAGGGAGCTGGGATTGGTTAGCCTGGAGAAGAGGAGGCTCAGGGGTGACCTTATTGCTGTCTACAACTACCTGAAGGGTGGTTGTGGCCAGGAGGAGGTTGCTCTCTTCTCTCAGGTGGCCAGCACCAGAACGAGAGGACACAGCCTCAGGCTGCGCCAGGGGAAATTTAGGCTTGAGGTGAGGAGAAAGTTCTTCACTGAGAGAGTCATTGGACACTGGAATGGGCTGCCTGGGGAGGTGGTGGAGTCGCCGTCCCTGGGGCTGTTCAAGGCAGGATTGGACGTGGCACTTGGTGCCATGGTCTAGCCTTGAGCTCTGTGGTAAAGGGTTGGACTTGATGGATCTGTGAGGTCTCTTCCAACCCTGATGATAGTGTGATACTGTGAAATGGCAACTTAGAGAGAAAACAAACAAACAAAACCCCAAAACAAAGCACCATGACAAAACCAATAAAAAAAACCCTCTAACTCAACCATAGTAATTATTTTTTTCCTTTTCTTTTTAGGAAATCAGTTACCTCAGCATAAAGCCTGTCCTAGGAGTGCCTGCAGTGTGTTCTTTAGGATCAGTCTGCCAGAGTGTGTAGGGTTTTTCTTGAGGAAATCTTCATACTTCCCGCTGGGGCAGATGAGCCAGAAGATCAAAGGTGTCAGTCACTCACCTTTCCCTGGTGATGTTTTCTCTTTCAGTACTGATCTCTTGTTCCATTTGGTTGTTGTAATTTGTTGTGTCTTTTTTTTCCCCTCTTCTTAAGTGGCATTTGCAGACACATTATGTCTCATTAAGTGCTAGGATTCCCAAGGAATATACATTAAGCTATTCAGTCTAAGGTCATATTTCTCAGTTGATCAATGTAGTGTTCTGCAGAAACCTCTGAAACATTGACTGTGCTTGTGTGAAGTCACTTTTACTAGAGTAATTCCAAAGAAAGTGAACTGTGTATTTCACTGATACTTTGTCAGTTATAATTGAGTTTACCATCTAAAATAACAAACCATAGGAAGGAGTAGGCTGCAGCAGATAAATAATTCATTTAGTCATGGGGACTGACACATCCCAGTAGTTTTTTCCCTGCTTTTCTCAAGCTAAGCAACCAGCAGAGTGAGACAGAAGCACACAGAATCCATGTGCTAGATGTGTTAAAATGTTTAGAGTTTTCTCTTGATTTTATTTATTCCCTATAACAAGAACTAAGTGGAGTCAGTGAACGCAGTGTTCAGGAAATGCAATTGGTATTCTTTGACAGTGAAGTAATAAAATCAGACTGTAGCAGTGCACTTTCCTCCATAAAGCAGTCTTGTGAGATGAAAGAGAGCTCTTCTACAGTCATTAAAGAGATATTCTCCACTTTCAAATGACACTGTGCTCTAAGATTTTGTCAAAGTACAAGGCAAGGTGATCATAATAGGCAGATATTTTCTTTCTTCAGATGCATTGTTCTAGGTAACAGACACCATTCTAGTTTAGTAGCTTGATTATACATTTTATATTATTTATTTAAATTTCTATATTTTATCCCCTCTAGAGTCAGTAAACTCCTGCAGTAGGTTGGAACTGGGCTGAGCTGGGGTTAATTCTATTCAAGACATCTTTCTAATGCTGTGCTTTGCAGTGCTGTAGCTGAGCATTGGTAACACACAAGTGTTGTGGCTACTGCTAAGCTGAGCACCCAGGCTGGATTTTTTCCAACATCTCCCTGCCCCAAGATGCTGGACACAGCTGAAACAGCTGATCCAGACTGGCCAAAGGGATATTCCATGCCATATGACGTCAGCTCAGATATCTTTATTGATGATCTTGACGAGGGGATTGAGTCCATCATCAGTGAGATTGCAGATGACACCAAGCTAGGAGCAGGTGTTGATCTGTTGCAGGGTAGGAGAGGGGGAAGTTGTTGAGCATGACAGTGGTGAGAGCCTGGAATGGCTTGCCCAGGGAGGTGGTTGAGGCTCCATCCCTGGAGGTGTTTAAGGCCAGGCTGGATGAGGCTGTGGGCAGGCTGCTCTAGCGTAAGGTGTTCCTGCTTATGGCAGGGGCATTGGAACTAGGTGGTCCTTGCAGACCACTCTCATAATCAACAACTTCCTCCTCATGTCCAGTCTCAATCTCCCCACCTCCAGCTTTGCTCCATTCCTCCTGGTCCTGTCACCACTTGGGAGTCTAAAAAGTCTCTTCCCAGCTTTTTTGTAGGTCCTCTTCAGGTACTGGAAGGCCACAATATGGTCATCTTGGAGCCGCCTCTTCTCCAGACTGAACAGCCCAAACTCTTTCAGTCTATCCTCATGGGAGAGATGCTCCAGTCCTTTGATCATCCTCGTGGCCCTTCTCTGAACATGCTCCAGCATGTCCACATCTTTCTTGCAATAGGGGCTCCAGACCTGGATGCAGGGCTCCAGGTGGGGTCTCACCAGAGTGGAGCAGAGGGGGAGAAATCACCTCTCTCGACCTGCAGGCCATAATTTTCCCTATGCAACCCAGGATCTGGTTGGCTTTCTGGGCTGTGAGTGCACACTGCTGGCTCATGTTGAGCTTCTTGTCCACCAGCATCCCCAAGTGCCTCTCCTCAGGGCTGCTCTCCAGCCAGTCCCTGCCCGGCCTGGATTTGTGCTTGGCATTGCCTCGACCCAGATGCAGGACCTTGCACTTGGTCTTGTTGAATCTCATGATTTGGGCTTGTGCCCACCTCTCCAGCTTGTGCATGTCCCTCTGGATGGCATCCCTTCCCTCCAGCATGTCTGGTGCACTACACAGCTTGGTGTTATCTGCAAACTTGCTGAGGGTGCACTCAATGCATCTGTCACTGACAAAGATGTTGACTTTTGTCCTGTATTTCTTCGGATGAGCAGGCAGAAGCAAAAGGGGGAGTGCTTTATTTTCCAATTAAGAAATAGACAAGTTGCTTTCCTCTGGTAAATGGTAAAATCATGTCCTATGTACCTGAAACTTTGTGTCAGTTTAGAACATGTGCACCTGGAAATGAAGTAGTTGCAATTCTATGTGCTTAGTTTGTTGTGATCTGAACAAGAGAAGTTATTAACAACATATTGCTGAATTTATCTGAGCCTGGTCATATTGTGTAATTATCAGGAGTAAAAAATGCTTTTTTTTCCCCTTGCATTGCTGTGTATTTTGTTGTCAGAATGGCAATTGCAATACTTGGATGTTTGTTAATTAACAAGATTTTGTAATATATACATAAAGACTGACTGAGTTTTGTAGTGATTACCAAACTCCAGGTGTAATATCAGCAGCCTATGTGGAAGTCAGGGATTAGTTACCAACACACTGATGTGAAAAGTAGAAAAATGCTCATTTAGAACAGACTAAAGTTCAGACCAAAAGGATGCTCATGTGTCTTTAGTGTCCTGGAGCTGAATATTTAGATGATTCTTTTATTTTTAATTACATACAGGATAGAACTTCTACAGTTGTGGAAAAAGTTGTCATTGATCATGTCAATTGTGGATGGCTTTTTTGCAGCACCCTAGATGTGTAGAGTTTATACCACAAAGGACGGACTCTCTTTATTTGCTTATGACCTACCTAGAGCTGTTGCAAATGTAGCATGCAGACACAGAATGGGCTCCTGAGGATCTCCAGGGGTAAGTAGACAGTGCTATATAAAGATGATGTAGTTATTACATGTAATATATTGAAGTATGCTAGACAAGTGGAACCAATCACAGAAGGCAAACTAAAGAGAGCAAGAGAGGTGGCTCATAGGAACACGAATATTTCAGAGACTGAAATGTTGCTAAAATTCATCACTGTCTCTGACCTAGAAAGTCCACATTCTTTGTTTTAAATTGAAAATCAGACTGAATTGCCTAAAACATGTTGTTAGCAAGGAGTTAAATGCGGTGCTACGTGCAATCTTGCCCTTGCCTGATGATTTTTCTTTGCATAATTAATTCAGGAATAGTCTGATTGATTAATTGTATACCCTTAATTTATATATCTACTGCTGCTGATGAGATTATGTATGTTGCATTACTGTAAGAGGGGAGTTGTATTACTTCTGAATCTATTGCAACACTGTAATTGATTTCCTTGTGATCACAGTATTATTAGGATTGGAAGAGACCTCACAGATCATCAAGTCCAACCCTTTACCACAGAGCTCAAGGCTAGACCATGGCACCAAGTGCCACGTCCAATCTTGCTTTGAACAGCCCCTGGGCTTCATGTAAGTCTACAATGTTAGAACTGCTTTGATAGACAATGATTTATATTGTTCTGCTGCTTTCATTTAAAAAAATCTTGAACAAAACTAAACAACTCTGAACTATTCTGTGTCTTTCTTACTAGAAGAGATTGAAAGTAACTCATAGGTTGTAATATATGAAGTCTCATATCCATTAAATAAAAAGACAGATCTGGTTTTGCAGAGAATATATGGTCAGATGTAAAAATAAGAGTGAATAAATCTATGGTAAATATTGTAGTTCAAGGAGTATTGTTGTGGTTTGAGCCTAATTGTGTTCTGGAATCGACTTTTTAAGACAAGGTTGTTTCAAAGATCCTAGAACTCACAAATGGGGATTTGGAATAGCAACTGTTGAGCTTGAGGATGGTAAATTGAAGTTGTCCATTAGACCTGAACTTTCAGATGAATCTGCAGTTGTGTGACGCCATGAAATAGAGCATCTGAAACTGCCAATTGCTACTCAAATTGTACACCACAGGCAGTGCAGAACTAACTGTGGCTCTTTGTTGCCCATTCATCAGCTGATTCATCAACTGGAAAATCAGGCTGTCATAGAGAAAGCTCATTCATCTTTCAACAGTCTGATTTGGCCTGTGTGCAAGCCTAACAGAGGCTGGTGTCTCGCAGTAGATTTCTGTGCCCTCAGTGAGGTGACTCCACGCATGAACGCAGCTGTGCCGGACATGCTGGAGCTCCAGTACGAGCTGGAATCGAAGGAGGCTAAATGGTATGCTACCACTGACATTGCTAATGCTTTCTTCTCTATTCCTATAGCAAAGGAGTGCAGGCCTCACTTTGCATTCACCTGGAGAGGAATCCAGTACCAGTTCAACCGTTTGCCTCACGGATGGAAGCACAGCTCAACCATCTGTCACTCAGTCATCCACAATGCACTGGTGAAAGGTAAAGCTCCAGAGCGCATTCAGTACATCGACGACATCATTGTGTGGGGCCAAACTGCTGAGGAAGTCTTCGAGAAAGGTAACAAAATCACTGACATTCTGTTGCAAGCAGGCTTTGCCATCCTCCTAACATCCAGCCTATACCTCCCCTGACACAACTTGAGACTGTGTCTCTTTGTTCTGTTGCTGGTTGCCTGGCAGAAGAGACCAACCCCCACCTGGCTACAGCCTCCCTTCAGGTAGTTGTAGACAGCAATGAGGTCACCTCTGAGCCTCCTCTTTTCCAGGCTAAACACCCCCAGCTCCCTCAGCCTGATCTTCAGAAGTCTCTTTCAGCCTCAGCTGTTTGATTCTGTGCTTGCCTATAATGTGTGAAGTTACTTCTGCTCTGATACATGAGGGTGTGCCTTGCTCTTTATGAAGATTCTGGGCATTGCATGTACATTTAGTGGTTGGACTTGATGATCTTAAGGGTATTTTCTAACCTAAATGATTCTGTGCTTCTGCGGATGTCTAGGAGATAACCTTCTCCTAAAGGCAGGCTACTTCCAAGTCTCTCTAGAATGGGATGTTTTTAAAGAAAAGAATTGCTTTCAAAGGCACGATGGAGCCTGGTTTTGAAGGTGTGCTTCTTATTCATCACCTCACTGTGAATGAGTAACTATCCCTTTGTCTGTCATCAATCAGAAAAGATGCAGTATGCCATTGAAATTTTTCTGCTGACAGTGTTATCCTTCTAATGTATGTAGCAACAAAAGCACCTAAAATGTTTTCTGAAATCTCCATGAATCAAATGAACTATGTTTAGAACACTCCACAAAAAAAAGTCTGCCTTTTTATTCCGAGCCCTCACTACAGCAGCTGGCTCTTTCTTTACTACCATTGCTAGTTTGAAGTATCTATGAAAGTTTATGTCAAGCTGAAGTGTAGAAATGCTTTTATGAACTCAGTTACATCTCTGCAGATATGCTTTCTCTTGTGATGCTTTAATTTAAGACACCATATGATGGTGTTTGGCTGAAGATAAAGTTAAAACCAAAATGATCTTCCAGGCTTACTTTTGTGATATCCTATGGTATAGTAGATTTTAAAATGCTTTTTAAGTCATCATAGAATTAACCAGGTTGGAAGAGACCTCCAAGATCATCCAGGCCATCCTCGCACCCAGCCCTAGCCAGTCAACTAGACCATGGCACTAATTGCCTCAGCCAGGCTTTTCTTGAACGTCTCCAGGGACGGTGACTCCACCACCTCCCTGGGCAGCCCATTCCAATGCCAATCGCTCTCTCTGGCAAGAACTTCCTCCTAACATCCAGCCTAGACCTCCCCTGGCACAATTTGAGACTGTCCCCCCTTGTTCGGTTGCTGGGTGCCTGGAAGAAGATACCAACTCTACCTGGCTACAACCTCCCTTCAGGGAGTTGTAGACAGCAATGAGGTCATCCCTGAGCCTCCTCTTCTTCAGGCTGCACATCCCCAGCTCCCTCAGCCTCTCCCCACAGGGCTGTGTTCCAGGTCTCTCACCAGCTTTGTTGCTCTTCTCTGGATGCATTCCAGTATCTCAACATCTCTCTTGACTTGAGGAGCCCAGAACTGGACACAGGACTCAAGGTGTGTCCTGGCCAGTGTTGAGTACAGGGGAAGAATACCCTTCCTCATCTTACTGGCCACACTCTTCCTGATCCAGGTCAGGATGCCATTGGCTTTTTTGGCCATATTCCATTGCAAAACAGATTACAGGAGACTGTGAGCAAGCTTACAGTATTAATAATTAGAGCCATGTGATGCTGTCTGGGTGAAACAAACTTTTTCTTTAACTGAAAAGAAAATCTGGAAAGCTTCTTTCCCCTTTGAGTATCTGAAATATTTGGGTAAAAATGGCATGTAGGACTAAAGCATCACAGGTATAATAGAGGATTTTTTTTACCCTAACTGTTCCAAGAGAGATTTGTTACAAATCTTCTTGTGTGTATATGCTAAATTTAGATTTTAATGCCTTTCTCTTTTCACTTCATCATTAGTCTAGAAAAGCACATAGGCTTTCTCTTTTGAAAATGACAATATGAAACCAGTCTTTTGTGCTTATCAAATTCTGAAACATAGATAGTCTTTTAATATAAGGCAATAAAGTATTTGTGAACTACTAAGTGGGGGGTTGGGAGTTTTGTTTTGCTTTGTTTTGTTGTTTGGTTGGTTATTACTGCTAGCATTAACAACTTCTTTCCTGTGTTTTTGGCAGTCTGAAAATGTCCAAGTTCGAAGACTACCATGAAACATCCCTGTTTATTGATATCTTCTTAATTTGATATTATCATCAAGTCACTGATGCTTTTGATTGATCTATGTGTAGGTACAGATTCTCATAATCAACACCATAGTGAGAGGATGGTGGCAGTATGACTCTGTCTCACATGTGCTCCTGTTTTCTTTCCACCCTGCAGAGCTTATACAATGGTGCATTCAGACTTCTGTAGGAAGTAGTGATGACATCAGAAAAGCTGCAAATTCAAGGAGACTTCTGAGAAAGGTAATCCACCCCTAAATATTGTACTGTATCTAAATGTGTGCTGAAGATAGAAAAAAATTAACCTTTCTGGTAATGCTGCTGCTAGGCAAGCATGCTAAAGAATTTGGAGGGCAGGGCACTATCCATTAGAAATGGACTACAGAGGATTCCAGCATATTCAGTAGCAAGAATGTGAAAAATACTCTTGGCATTGTGCTTGAATGCCAGCAGCAGTAAGAGAGAAAGCAGACAAGTCATTAGTGTACACTCTTGTGTGAGCTCAGGTCTTGATTATCTCTTTACAGTGCCTTCAGACAGTATAGGAAAGAGGGCTGCTAAAAGACCCGTCCTTTCTCAGGAAGCTATGGTGCATAATTATATAGGTTTACCTGGCATTTTCCAAAGGGACAAATGGCACCACTTCTCCATTCCCTCTCCTTCCTAGTCTTTCTATTCCTCCCCTTTTCCTTAACTATCAATTTTTGTAAGTGCAACACCTTTAAGTCCCTCCTGGCACAGAAAGTCAAGCGTGTCTGCTCGTGTGAGGGGACTGCATCCTTTTGCTTCCCAATACTGATAACTTCCTGAAGCAGCTGCAGAGTGAGAAGATTCTGCTCACTTTCTCCCTTCTGTACAATTTTTTTTTCTGGTCTTAATGAAATGCAGTGTTCAATCCTACCAGGCTGTACTTAATTCAAGCTTTATGTCACATTTTTCACTTGAGTGTTCAGGCCCAAATTCTGAGCACAGATAATCAGATGCGTCTCCTTATTAAATCAAGTTGTCCCTCTCTATGTAAGTTAGGTTTTGACATAAGACCATTGGCCTTATGACTGCATAAGTGTGTGTTTCCCATGCATGTGGCATTGCCTGATGCTCAGATGAGAACATTATGTCAGACATGTTTAATCATAACAGTGTTTATTCCTTTTACTTGGAATGCACCACTTTCATGACAAATGTATGTAAATGCTGAGATAAAAATAGCATTTGACAAGATAGTTGGGTATGTTTCAATTTATTAACACATTAGTTAACTTATTCTGCTCAAAGTAATATGTGAATAAGTAGATACATGTAAGATTAGCATAATTTTTATTTCAGTCAACATTTGTTCTGTGAGGTTTTTGATTACATTATTTTAATTAAGCAATAAGATATGACAAGCACAGGTTTTTGTGGTGAGTATGGCACTCCTCACCAAGTATTATAAAGCATGCAGCTGAAAGCTGAATTATTGTAACCATTCAAAATGTGCATTAGTAATCACTCTAGATTGACTGGAGTGCCCCTTGGTGTCTTTAATGAAATATATATTATTCAACAGGGAAAGCATTTATTGGTCATAGTCATCAGAGCCAAGACTTTGCTCTCAGCCAGCAAGGAAGCATTATTTGTGTTTCAAAGCCTTCTGTGCACTCTCTGAATTGGTTACCTCATGTTGGCACAGTGTAGCTTCTCGATATATTCAGGGCACATGCTGTCTATGAAGGAAATCAAATGTCCTCTCTGGAATTGCATAATGTACTAAGTGTCACAAGTCAGAAATATTGAATATAAGGGAGCTGGGGATGTGCAGCCTGGAGAAGAGGAGGCTCAGGGGTGACCTCATTGCTGTCTACACCTACCTGAAGGGAGGCTGTAGCCAGGTGGGGGTTGGTCTCTTCTCCCAGGCAACCAGCAACAGAACAAGGGGACACAGTCTCATTACTTGTTCTGGGGGAGGTCTAGGCTGGATGTTAGGAGGAAGTTCTTGCTAGAGAGTGATTTGACATTGGAATGGGCTGCCCATGGAGTTGGTGGAGTCACCATCCCCAGAGGTGTTGAAGAAAAGCCTGGCTGAGGCACTTAGTACCATGGTCTAGTTGGCTGGGTAGGGCTGGGTGCTAGGTTGGACTGAATAATCTTGGAGGTCTCTTCCAATATGGTTGATTCTGTTCTGTTCTATTGTATTCTATTATATCCTATTCAAACAAAAATGCATATTTTCTAAGTAGTGCCCTCCAGAGACTGGGCAAGTGAAAATGTTCCTTTCCTTTGTACCTGTCTACTGGGAAAGAAAAAAAAGACCAATCTCAAAACAACAAAATTCCAAGCAAAAAACCTGCCAAACCAGACATGTTTGCATCTAACTTATTTTATATCTGATTGCATCTCAGGCTTAAGGTATAAGGTAATTACATGCTGAGGATGACAGGTAATAAAATGCTGGGGAAAACAATTATTTGTTTATTTAAAATATTCATTTTGTATTTCTTTTGTACTGTCCCTTATACAAAGTAACTTGGATTTCTGTGAGTAGTGGCTCAAAGTAATCAAGTGTCTTGGTTGTGATTTTGTTCCTGAAATGAAAGGACTTAAACCCTAAGCTCATATTGCTGTCTTGAGTTTTGATATTACTCCATGGATTTAAATAGGGAAAGGCAGATTATAATTTCTGGACCTATGAGCATATCACTGTCATAGCTCTACAAAATTCTCACTATTCCATGCAATGTTGCCATTTTTCTGTTGTGCACTGTGTGGTTTAGTAGATCCATTTGTGACAATCATTTAACCTTGGTGTCAGTTTTACCTTGCTGTCAGCAAAAGAAAACCCACATTTCCTTGGGTTTTCCTTTCTCTCTGAGGTAAGTGAAAGGTGATGTCCTCTGATTACTCCAAAAACCAGTCCTCTGCTAGGCAAAAGCAAACACTGTCTTTCTGTATTATAGCAGCCCAGTCTGAATAAATAGATGGGAAAAAAAGTTTGATGTGTAGTTTTGAGGTACCCCTTGGTCTTTTTTCATGTATTGTATTTATATGTTATTACCTTAAATGTTCATGGCTTGTGATGAATAATAATGTTCTGTTGCCTGACTGATTCATTTATATTGAATGCAAACAGGTTTAGGAGAATCTTCCAGATGTTCTAGAACAGGCTGAACCTCAAGATTGGTATGGGGAAGGGCCAAGCATTACCTTGAAGTTGCTTATAAAGTCCACACAAGACTGCAACATTGGTGAACTGATTTGGTCCTTTTTGCTTTTGAGGAGGTCTCAGTACTGTCAGTTTTAGAATGTTGATACAGTGTGCTGTATGTGACAAATGAACCAGAACCTCAGAGTCAAGGGCTCTGCAAGTTTGAAAACACCTCTCTGAATATGAGTGGTGAAAGAACAAAGTGGTTATTCTCCAAGTACAAATTTGTATGCTTCAAGTGACAGAAAAAAAACCCTTCAGAAAAACTACTTATTTCATCAGTCAGATGCCAGTGAATGACATAAATGTGTTAGAGAGTTCTCTTTGCAGAGTACTGAACTTTGACTCTGTTTGTTTCGTATATTAACCTTAACAGTTAGTGTAAATGTGAATTTGCTGTTTCTACATACCTAACAGTAATATGAGCACAATGGAACAGGAGTTAAAAAGTGTTGTGAGATTTGATAAACTTTCCTGCATTTTATCTGGTCTGGGGCATTGAATCCATGGAAACACTGGCTTTTGCATATCATTTTCTCATTAGGACTCAATGAAGTTATTACATCCTGAGAGAAATGCATTGGTATTGACTATACAGTGTCCAACCTATGTCACTACAGGTAGCAGATTGAGTTTAAGTAGACGTAAGGATTGTAGTTGTCTAAGTATGATTAATTCATAATGTTTGTTAATTTTATGCCTTATAGTTTGTTATTGTAATGTCAGCCTTTTCTCTCTGTGTTTCTTTTTAATCTATGTTTTCATGGAGACCCTCAAGGGATTTTCATCTTACTATGATACTAACTAATGATGTCCTTGTAGCTCTGTGCCTCATCAATAGCTTGTTCCCCTAGCTGGAAGTTTCCTGAAAAGGATTCTAAAGTTAGAACAGATGGTGCATCAGTCCATTGAAGAACACTGTTTGCAGCCTGAGGAAAACTTTATATTGAAGGTGGAAATAATGGTTTTCTGCTTAGCTTATTGTAAATTCTAAATGGGGTGACTGAAGAGTATAATGATAACTGTTGTTTGATGCCTATGAGTTTCAACATCTGGCTAATGCCTTTATTAGCTATAGCAGTAAGAAAAGGCATTGTAGGGTTTTCTGATTCCTTCTCTTAAATAAGTTATAGATATGGATATATACAGGTACACTATTGCAAAATAAAAACTTTAATTTATATATATTTTAATACATATAGTTTATATATGGAAGTAACTGTCTATATTAATATCTGATTTTCACAATCATAACATGGACTAATCAATGACAGTATAATATTTTCATGCCAACACTGGTTTTCTTTTTTAGAGTAGAATTATAGAATCAGTCAGGGTTGGAAGGGGCCACAAGGATCATCTAGTTCCAACCCCCCTGCCATGGGCAGGGACACACTACCCTAGAGCAGGCTGCCCACAGCCTCATCCAGCCTGGCCTTAAACATCACCAGGCATGGGGCCTCAACCACCTCCCTGGGCAACCCATTCTAGTCTCTCACCACTCTCATGCTCAACAACTTCTTCCCCACCTCCAGTTTTGCTCCATTCCCCCTAGTCCTGTCACTCCTTGAGAGCCTAAAAAGTCCATCCCCAGGTTTTTTGTAGCCCCCCTTCAGATACTGGAAGGCCACAATAAGGTCACCTGGGAGCCTCCTCTTCTCCAGACTGAACAGCCCAAACTCTTTCAGTTTGTCCTCATAGGAGAGGTGCTGCAGCCCTCTGATCATCCTCATGGCCCTTGTCTGGACATACTCCAACATGTCCACATCTTTCTTGTAATAGAGGCTCCAGAACTGGATGCAGTACTCCAGGCAGGGTCTCACCAGAGCAGGGAAATCAAATTCATTACCTGAATTTGATTTCTACTTTAGCAACTGAATTATTTTAAATTGCCTTTCATCTACTCTTGCCTTTAACCCAAACCAAATTAGTCAATATGGCTTTAGACTCCCTCATTCAGGGTCCAAGAGGGAAGCACTGAAGCTGGGGTTGTTTAGCCTGGAGAAGAGGAGGCTCAGGGCTGACCTCATTGCTGTCTACAACTACTTGAAGGGAGACTGTAGGCAGGTGGGGGTTGGTCTCTTCTTCCAGGCAACCAGCAACAGAACAAGGGGATATAGTCTTAAGTTGTGCTGGGGAAGTGTAGGCTGGATGTTAGGAGGAAGTTCTTCCCCGAGAGAGTGATTTGCCATTGGAATGGGCTGCTCAGGGAGGTGGTGGAGGCACCATCCCTGGAGGTGTTCAAGATGAGACTGGCTGAGGCAGTTGGTGCCATGGTCTAGTTGACTGGCTAGGGCTGTGTGCTAGGTTGGCCTGGATGATCTTGGAGGTCTCTTCCAACCTGGTTGATTCTGTGATTCTATAATATCAGAGCTAACATTTTTAAGTGAGGCTGAAGAACCCCTCTTTCAAAGTGATGGACCTCATTGCACTGACTTTGGTCATACTTTTCACGTAAGTCATTACTCTGTTCTGACCTGATGGAAAATGTTAACAGGAATCGTGATTGATAAATAATGTTTTCACAGAGAATTTAGAAAGTCATTGCTTAAATCACTTCTGTTGGTTGCAGCTCATTGTGGATAGTGACAACAGCTTAGGAAGCTTCATTTTAGAAATCCCAGATGGTATGTCTTAACTTGTTCAGCATCTTGGCCAGGTGTTCTTCAAACCAATTGTCAAAATCTCTAACAGCAGTCTACTTTAGCTGTTTAAGGTTTTTCATCAGTCTACATCATGGAAACATCATGGAAACGCATACCAAACTTCAGGTACATGCTGTGAGTGCTTTGATTTCTGTGGAACTTCAATCACAGCCTTAAAATGTTATGCTGAATTCGGCCCCAAACACCTACTAAAACATTCAGACAAAATAACGCAGTCTGATGGTCGCTAATTAACTTAGTTGTGGATTTGTGGCCCTGAAGACGTCATGCTTTGTTGGTTTATGCCACCTTGATCTAGAAAACAAATTCTTCAGACAGGCCTATAAAGTACCTGTTGATAAAAAGAGTGGTCAAAGCATTAAGATTCTAATGAGGGCTATCAGAATCTGACACATTAATTATCCTTAATTACAGTCTGTAACATCTTTCCTGAATAAAAGTTCATGAAGCATATGCTGCTTATAGTGAATTTGCAATTAACTTTTAACTAATGCCTAGGCTGAGTTCTGAAGTTGCATGACATTAAAGCTTTCATTTTTCTTTTTCTGTAGCTTTCTCATTTCAGAGTTTTCTTATAGTAGGACAAATGTGTGCTTACACAGAACTTTATTTATAGTACAAATCTGAAGAGAATGCCTGTGACAAGTACAGAAAAGGACTGACAAACATAGAAAGCATTTGAAATAGATGTGTGGGAAGTTAAAGCACTTATTTCACTGTATTCCTTACTTTCCTTCAAGTCGACAGTGTATTTGTAATTAATGGTGCCTAATGTCAGCCACGAGAGGTTTTAAAGGATCTATGCAAGTGGTTTATCTGATCAGATGGATCAGAAAGATGCTGACAGTAGCTTGGAGTTCAAGGGTCAATACTGTTCATAAAAGAAGAACTCAGTGTAAATACTGTGCTTCCTGTTGGCTGCTGATCTTTGCCTGGTTTGTCATCAGGTTGGTTTGTTTGGTTTTAATGTCTGTGGCAAGTAATATCCCTGTACCCATCAACTCATGGAATTAATTTCTATATAACCAAATTTTAGCTTGGATTGATACTTATCTTTCTCTTCTCTTGCACACAGATGCAGTGAGCTTCATAGCCACACCCACAAAGTAAGTTCTGGCACATTAATTTCCTTTGCAGGGAAACAATAATAGTGGCATCAAATGCCCATTCACCAGTGAAATAAAAACACTTGATCGATGTCAGCATGTTAACCTCCCCACACAAACTTTCATGTGAGAGCTATGTGCTGCTGCAGTGGTCGCCAAAGTACTTATGTATAAATTGGTATGTAGTAAAGCTTCTCTGTCTTGGGCGAGTGGTCTTTCTCTTCCACATCTCTCTACAGTGCTGACAAGACACTCTGTATCTTGCATCACTGTTTTGTCTCATGGGGTGACTGAAATTAGCAGAGTTATCAGAGTTGCTAATGTTTCAAATTCCTTTACATCAGGCTCAGAGACTCCTGAGTAGTTTGGCAAATTGGACTTTGCTACCTGAACTTCTCAGTGGGATGGAAAGTAATCGAAGAGTGTGAAAAGTAATGGAGGAGGGATGACCAATGCTACAAATGTGACTAGAAGAGCAGCTATGTTGTTGTGAGTATTTAGGTCAGCTAAGCACCCATTAGCTACACATTGCTCAAAACCTGACTGAAATTCGTGACTTGAAATGGCTTGAAATGTCCCAGTATCAGATGATCCAGTAACACACTGCCAGATGGGGAGAGAGAATAAGACAACAAATTGTGGCATGATAAGACCCTTATCACGGTATCACCAAGGTTGGAAGACACATCATAGATCATCAAGTCCAACCCTTTACTACAGAGCTCAAGGCTAGACCATAGCACCAAGTGCCACGTCCAATCCTGCCTTGAACAGCTCCAGGGACAGCGACTCCACCACCTCCCCAGGCAGCCCATTCCAGTGTCCAATGACTCTCTCAGTGAAGAACTTTCTCCTCACTTCAAGCCTAAATTTCCCCTGGCGTAGGTTATTAGGTTTTATGTACTCTGACTTCTTCACTTTTTCCCCTACCTCTTTCTTCACTTTTCTGCCACTGTTTTATAAAATCTGGAGTGCTTATTGGCCTGTTCCCAACCAGACACGCAGCTCACCTATGTCTGCAGCCCTACTTGCTTATTCATGCTGCCAGTTATGAAAGCTCTAAGCTATTTTTTTCCCAGGAGCTTCCTGAGGAAAAATGGTGAATGCATTGAATTGCTTTTGTGGATTTTCATCTGGACTAAGATCAGAGACCTTTGTCATTCAACTGAGATCTGTGAGAAGATGATGTCCATAGGATATTAATCAGGTCTGGTAAGCCAGATCTTGCAGTATGATTGCAGAGACTCTGCTGCATAGAATCATAGAATCAACCAGGTTGGAAGAGACCTCCAAGATCATCCAGGCCAACCTAGCACCCCTATCCAATCAACTTAGACCATGGCACTAAGTGCCTCAGCCAGGCTTTTCTTCAACACCTCTGGGGATGGTGACTCCACCAACTCCATCGGCAGCCCATTCCAATAGCAAATTACTCTCTCTGGCAAGAACTTCCTCCTAACATCCAGCCTAGACCCCCCCAGCACAACTAATGAGACTGTGTCCCCTTGTTCTATTGCTGGTTGCCTGGGAGAAGAGACCAACCCCCACCTGGCTACAGCCTCCCTTCAGGGAGTTGTAGACAGTAATGAGGTCCCCCCCGAGCCTCCTCTTCTCCAGGCTGCACACCCCCAGCTCCCTCAGCCTCTCCTCACAGGGCTGTGTTCCAGGCCTCTCGCCAACTTCGTTGCCCTTCTCTGGACATGTTCCAGTATCTCAACATCTCTCTTGAATTGAGGAGCCCAGAACTGGACACAGCACTCAAGGTGTGGCCTGAGCACTATTGAGTACAAGGGAAGAATAATCTCCCTTGTCCTACTGGGCACACTGTTCATGATCCAGGCCAGGATGCCATTGGATCTTGGGCACCTGGGCACACTGCTGGCTCATCTTCAGCTACTATCTACCAGTACCCCCAGGTCCCTTTCTGCCTTCCTGCTCTCCAGCCACTCTGGCCCCAGCCTGTAGAGCTGCTTGGGGTTGTTGTGGCCAAAGTGCAGAACCCTGCACTTGGCCTTGTTAAATCTCATCCCATTGGCCTCTGCCCACCCATGCAGCTTGTCAAGATCCCTCTGCAGGGCTCTCCTACCCTCCAACAGGTTAACACCTAGGTTTACTATATTGAGTCATAGAATCAGAGAACCGTCAGGGTCGGAAGGGGACCATCTAGTTCCACTGTTGGGTGCCTGGTACATATTCCCTGCCTCCCTTAAGGAAATCTCTGGAATTATTTGAGAAGGGACAGGAATCCTTAAAACAAATCTGGGGGTTTAAAAGAGCTTTTAATGATACAGCATGTTTGCGAGACACATCTGTTTGTGCCAGGTTATCAGTAATAGTTAATTCTAAAACTTTGGGACTCTCAATACTTGACAGTGTCACTGCTGGCTGTGACACAATCGTTGTGGTTGGAAATGCTGGAGTGGGGAGAAGTCAGGTAAAAGAAATTATATTGTCAAATCCTTTCCCAAAACACCTGCTTTGCTTGCTGACTGCTTGGGTTTTTAAAGAGAAATGTTTTGGTAAAACAACATGTGCTGCAAGTTCAAGGCTTCAAAAGCATTAGCAGCATAACCTCAGTGTAGAACAACAGAGTCTATGAATCACAGTGTGAACTCTAGCTAAATTGACTAAAATTGGTGTATTATGCAAATGCTGGGAGATTTTTGTAGGTTGATTAAGTAAGATGTAGTGTTACCTATTGTAATGTGTTACAGTTTGTTTGTAGGGAATATCTTTTCCTTCTTCCTGTCCATGCATTTTCTCTGCATCTCATGTAGGCACCACTCCATGCTTTAAGTTATTGTTCTTTTAATCTTTTCTCCTTTGTTTATTAAGCCAAACCCTTGTAAACAATTACCAGCAACAGTAAATCTATTAGAGTGCATTTCAAGTACTGTGAATTCAGTGCCTGCCTTCTAAATTTTATTTTTATGCCTCTTTTTCACCTGATATTTTCTGTACATGAATGAGCTACAGGTCATGACCTTATTTTCAACATAATTCTAGATAACAAGAAAATGTAGTTGTGTTCTGGCATTGTTCTTGTCATTAGAGACTGAAGATGCTGCATAGTACCTATACCACCATCAACTTTGTCACTGTAGAGTAATATTAGCCTTAAGACTAACAAGTAAACATGTGAGATTTCATCGTCCTTCAGCAGAGAAGTTGGAAGTCCCCAAGGTATGTTCAAGTCACACTGGATCAATGAATGACCAATGTATTCATGAATATGAGTAAAGAGAATCAACTTTCTGACTTGAGCTGAAGGGCCTGTTATCAACAACTGCAAAAAGGCCAACCTCTGCTGCAGCCCATGGTAGCCCAAAATAGATTGTTCTTGGTGGAGTTATTGATCATATTCTACTGAATCACTGAACAGTCATGGACAATAAGGAGGTCAGTGAATCATGTTACTACAACTTCTGTGCAATGAATGTTTTACAGCTGTTTCACAAGCAGCATTTCTTTATATCAAGGTAATCAAAATAAGTGTAATCTTGATCAGAATGTGATATAGGAATAACTACATATACAGAAATTACACATATCATGCTGTATAAGCAATTGTCCAATGCATAGAGCAATCAGATTCGCAGCTCAAAAAGCCTTCACTTGTATGGTGGATCTCAAAATGGGAATTCTTCCCTCTCTACATGTATGTTTGGTGTTTTCTGTGAGGTGCCTGTCATTTTAACAAAAGTGACATGCAGAGTAAAGTGGAAAGGTCCTGTTTCAACCTGGGAAGAGGGTGGGGCAGACAGCTGAATTGTTCCGTATTTTCTATGAAATCTTAATTGATTAGACGATCACCTTTATTCACCACAGAAAGACTGTCTTTCTTTATGATGGATACAACAGCAGGAGAGCAAACTGTTGGAATTGATATACTTTGTTGCTTATCTGAAAGGAGATTTTTTGCCCTAATTTTGCACAATAGTAGAAACTTCCTTTAAATCCCATTTTCCTAACCAGCGCCTAGAATAGCTCTTGTTGTTAGATTCTAAGGACTCTATTGTGGCTTTTAAGCCAGAGCCCACAGTAGGGGTTGTAGAGGGATGCACCGCCCCCAAGAAACTCCTAGAGGGTTTGTACTTGAGGACAAACCTGATGATAGAATTTAAAAATGGAACAGGCCATTGTAGATCATCCAGTCCTCCCATCTGCCAGCGCAGGATTTTCCCTCCCAGATATTCTTAATGCATTGTTCAGTGTAAAACTCTCAACTCTGGGAGCTTCCAAAGCCTTGCTTGGAAAATTTTTGCCTCCTTTTTGCCTTCAGAAGTTAGGAGGACACAGCAGAAGCCATGACCATGTCTTTTAATATACATCTGTGTGTACTTTGGACTGGCTTCTGCCTGCTGGCTGGTGTGAATAGGGGGCAGATGGGTACGACTTTTCCCTTTGCAGTCTCCGGATGACTTAAACATACCACGTGATCCCTGTGCCCTAGGAGGAGATTTGTAACTGCCTTAAACCATCACCTCTCCTTTAATGAATGTCTTAGATTTTGTAAAATATGATCTAAAGTGTAATTACTCAGCTCTGTAATGCAGCACAGTTAATTTTGTGCTTCTTTCAGAAAATTTTGTCTTGATTTTCTGGGTGGTGATTACCAACCAGGAAAATGGGCCTGAATGTTCCAGTGCATTTTGTTCACTACTGAAAGGTTGATAAATCAATTTTATATTTTTTCTTTTTTTTGAGAATGATAGTAGTACATTCTTCAGTTTTGATAATTGCTGATATTTTAGTCTTCTAGAAGGATCTTGAAATATTGCAATTGGTAGGCGAGAAGCTCAACATGAGCCAGCAGTGTGCACTTGCAGCCCAGAGGGCCAACCATAGCCTGGGCTGCCTCAGGAGAAGTGTGGCCAGCAGGTCGAGGGAGGTGATTGTCCCTCTCTACTCCACTCTGGTGAGACCCCACCTGGAGTACTGCCACCAGTTCTGGAGCCCCCATTACAAAAAGAATGTGGATGTGCTGGAGTGTGTCCAGACAAGAGCCACGAGGTTGATCAGAGGGCTGCAGCACCTCTCCTATGAGGACAGACTGAAAGAGTTTGGGCTGTTCAGTCTAGGGAAGAGGAGGTTCCCAGGTCATCTTGTTATGGCCTTTCAGTATCTCAAAAAGTTGGGGATGGGCTTTTTAGGCTCTCAAGGAGTGACAGGACTAGGGGGAATGGAGCAAAGATGGGGATGGGTAGGTTCAGATTGTACTTGAGCATGAGAGCAGTGAGAGTCTGGACTGGGTTGCCCAGGGAAGTGGTTGAGGACCCGTCCCTGGAGGTGTTAAGGTCAGGCTGGATGAGGCTGTGGCCAGGCTGCTCTAGGGTAGGGTGTCCCTGCCCATGGCAGGGGGCTTGGAACTAGATGATACTTGCATTCTCTTCCAACCCTGACTGATTCTGTGATTCTAAATTATTTGCTATTTTGCAACACTTCTGTAAATGCTGTTAGAAAGCAGACACTGGATTTTCAGATGTACTTTAAATCTGTAGTGTAGATGAGACCTTGATTCTGTAGATGTAACCATAAGCAGTACTGTCAAATTTATAGAGATCATCTCAGGGCTTGATGGATCCATGGAATAAACACATTCACCTTGAAGTATGTTGGTATTTGCATTTCATATAGTATATATGAAATCTCCATTGGCTTTGGTTTAGTGTTATGAGTAGTCTAAATGGGAATGTGTTGTATAGGGGAAAGTGTGGGGAGACAGTGATGTACAGAATCTACTAGTTGTGACTACAATATATATACATACACATAAATATAAAAACCTGGAGGTTCCACCTAGATTAAATTTCCACTGATGTATTTGCCAGTTCTTTGAGAACAGTATAAAGTCTTTAACCCAGGTGATTGGAGTTTAACACTGGAGTAAAAGTGGTTTAATCCTTTTTCCACTTCCAAAAGAATGAGTTTAAGTCCTCTTTGCCTGCATTTTCTTAAGTGGGGGAAAAAAATCCTCTAACATAGGATTAGAGATGAAAATCTTTATGGGTAAAGAAAACTATGTAATTAGAGGAGGCAGAAGCAGATTAAAGTGCCAGATGTCCCATTTCCTTAACCACAGAATCATGTAATGGTAGGGGTTGGAAGGGACCTCTGGAGAACATCTAGTACAACCTTCCTGCTAAAGCAGGTTCACCTAGACCAGACTGCTTTCAGACATGTTCTGATTATCTCCACAGAAACATTCCACAACCTCTTGGGGCAGTTTGTTCTAGTGCTCTGTCACCCTCAAAGTAAGAATGTTCTTCCTTCATTTTCAGATGTAGTATCTTGTGTTCAAATTTGTGCTCATTGCCCCTTGTCCTGTCACTGGGCACCACTGAAAATAGTCTGGCCCCATCCTCTTGACACTTGCCCTATTTAGACAAGATCCCCTCTCAATCTTCTCTTATCCAGTCTAAACAGCCCCATGTCTCTCAGTCTCTCCTTGCAAGAGAGATGTTCCAGTCCCTTATTCATCTTTGTGGCATTCCATCAGACTCTCTCTAATAGTTCCTTGTCTGTCTTCAACTGGGGAGCCCAGAACTGGACACAATAATCCAGGTGTGGTCTCATTAAGGAAGAGTAGAGGGGGTGAGTAACCTCCCTCAACCTGATGAACACACTCTTCTTAATGCATCCCAAGATACCATTTGCCTTCTTGGCCACAAGCACCCATTGCTGGCTCATGATGAACTTGTCCACCAGGACTCCAAGGTCCTTCTCCACAGAGTTGTTTTCCAGTAGGTCAATCCCTAAATCTGCACTGGTACTGGGGTTCCTTCCTAGGTGCAGGACTCTACACTTGACATTGTTGAACTTCATTAGGTTCCTCTCTGCCCAACCATGATCCCATAGTGTACAGTAGATCTGAGAACTCATCAGGATGTTTTCTTCTAATGTATATTGTACAAGATACCAGTGGCATAAGGATTTGTTTGCTCAATCGGTATAAAACTATGGTGGGTTTTGGGGAGAAAAAGTTTTACTTGGGCATTCCATGAGCCTTGATCAAAACCAACCATGTAGTTATTTGAAAACAAACAGGTGGCCATGACAATGAGTTCTTGCTTTTCTGAGGTAAGTTTTATTTATAACAAATATTGAAGGTATTTCACAAAGACTTCTAGGGCTTGAAATCATCCATTTTTGAGCAGCAACTTTAGCTACAGTTGTCAGAGATGACATTGTCTTTATGAATACTCTTGTCTCAGGCCAGAATTCATAACTGAGATCATCAGATTAATGAACCATCAGGCTAGCTTGCTACAAAAGGACTGTTTGATTTTAGATGTGAAAGTACTTTCCGTTTGTAAAGCTATAGAAAGACTTAAGGTAGAAAGGTCAGATTCCAGCATCTAAACTTCCTTGCTGCTTTAATAAGCTGCCACCTGGCTTTCTAATAGTTTCAGAATCTGATTTCACATATTCCAGTTTGATTGTTGTGGTGCCTGGGAAGAACCATAGAAGACTGGACATGCGGAGGAAATTCTTCAGTGTGAGAGCGGTAAGAGTCTGGAATGGGTTGCCCAGGGAGGTGGTTGAGGACCCATCCCTGGAGGTGTTTAAGGCCAGGCTGGATGAGGCTGTGGCCAGCCTGATCTAGAGTAGCATATCTCTGCCCATGGCAGTGGGGTAGGAACTAGATGATCCTTGTGGTCTCTTCCAGCCCTGACTGATTCTATGACTCTAAGAGCACCTCTTCCAAAACACAGGTGAATTTTAGAGCTGTTCCTAACAGATGTTTTCCATAGTTGTTCTGTTTCATTTTGTGCCACTTTCCATTTTCCAGCTGAATATGTGGAGCACTGCATAATTCCTGAACAGAATCTCTCTCCAAAACATCTTTCAGAGCGTGTGGCTCTCTGCTTCCCATGAGGTAGGGAAAAGGCTTAACCGTTACAATGGTCTGCACTTAAGGATATAGAGGCATTTCTTTTCTGTGATATGGCAGCATAGACAGGATGGTTCTTTACTGTGTGTTTTGCAATTTACTTCTCGTTTGTTTGCCTTTGCAATATGTTTTTGAAGACTGTATGCACTTACGTTTTGCAGCAGTTCATTTGCTACATTTTGAACACTTCTATTCGCCCCTGCAGTAACCTCATGGGCTTTCTGCCATCTGTCATTGTTCCTTTATCCTAATGTACAGTGCAGCTTCACACAATTTATGACTTTGCCTGATATTTATTAAATAGACAGGATTATTGCCCACAGATGGCTATGGTTCACAGCCAGAGGCATCTTCACAGAACTAGCAGGAAGAAATTTATTCATGTGCCCATGTGACTTGCACTGTAAGCTAATTTTAGCACTGAGTTTCTCTGACAAGTTAAAATGAAATGAGAACTCTGGGTCAAATTTATGCTTGCAGCAAGTGATGCAATTCCATTGAATTCTGTTGAGTCATACCTGTATGTCAGGTGTGAAATTAACTCTCTGATTTTTTTATTAGGAAAATAAAATATACAAGGGCACATTTTCACTGCAGTGCATCTGTGCAGGTACAAATATTTCTGGTCCTGAAGCGCTACCTTTGGAGCAGAATCAACAGAAAAGATTTATCAAGTCATACAGTAGTTGCCAGTAGATGACATTGTCTGCCAGCTTTACATTTTCTCTGCTTCTTTTTATGGGCTGCTGGAGTCATATATTCTGTCATTCACAGTGTGAGACTCGGAACACTTCTTTGGCAGAGTTAGGGAGACTGTTGTGTTGAAAGCGAGCCAACAGTCAGGTGGTTTCATTTGTACTTGATTTTGAGACCAGTTTTTGCAGTGGCTTGGACATGAAACTGGTATCCTTTTTTACGTGTTTGTTTCATTGCTAATGAACTACTTTCTCCTGGTAAATGTAAGTCATCTTACTGGTAATATATACACCGAGTTGACTCAGTGGCTTTTCTAACCTTAAAGGATTCTGTTTGATGAACTGCAGCCTTAAGTGAGTTTGTGCAATAACGCTGCAACTACCAATATACATAGTAAAGTTGCTACAAATTTCCCTGCTGCAGACTGAAGCAGAAATTCCCATCCTTCAGATTGCAATCTGCAGGGAGTTTGGTAGCAGTTGAGTTTAGAAAGAATGGCACTTCAAACAGATGCCATCTGGAATACACATTAGGAGATGCTGCTACAGGAGAGCTAGGAGCAGAAGCAGCCATAGGAACATGCTGCACTCTCACCCTGCAAAGTGCTAGATTTCCTTGCCATTACACTGAAAAGTCCATGGAAATCAGAAGCGCTCAGCACTTCCATCCCATGCTGCAATTCAGAAGTGCCATATGTAGTGAAATATGTTAAACCAAAAGATGAAGTAAACATGCTAGGTAAAGTCCTGCCATCTGGTTCAGCAGTGGAATTATAGCACTGATATAAATTCCCACTATTGGTCATTACTGATCTTGTTCTGTCAAAGGTATTGCTGGTGGTTATTTTTGATGTTTCACTTCTCTGGGCTTATGCATCCTCTCCAAAATGTATGTTCCCTATGTGCTGACACTGCAGCTTTAAAGGTATCACACAGTATCACAGTATCACCAAGGTTGGAAGAGACCTCACAGATCATCAAGTCCAACCCTTTACCACAGTGCCCAAGGCTAGACCATGGCACCAAGTGCCACATCCAACCTTGCCTTGAACTGCCCCAGGGACGACGACTCCACCACCTCCCCGGGCAGCCCATTCCAGTGTCCAATGACTCTCTCAGTGAAGAACTTTCTCCTCACCTCGAGCCGAAATTTCCCCTGGCGCAGCCTGAGGCTGTGTCCTCTCGTTCTGGTGCTGGCCACCTGAGAGAAGAGAGCAACCTCCCCCTGGCCACAACCACCCCTCAGGTAGTTGTAGACAGCAATAAGATCACCCCTGAGCCTCCTCTTCTCCAGGCTAAACAACCCCAGCTCCCTCAGCCTCTCCTCATAGGGCTGTGCTCAAGGCCTCTCCCCAGCCTCGTCGCCCTTCTCTGGACACGCTCGAGCATCTCAGTGTCCTTCCTAAACTGGGGGGCCCAGAACTGAACACAGTACTCGAGGTGTGGTCTGACCAGTGCAGAGTACAGGGGCAGAATGACCTCCCTGCTCCTGCAGGTGTTACTCCCATTCCTCAGAAAGGAACAGTATGGGTAATGGAGCAAACTTTCCGTTTTGCTCCACACACCTTGTTTTCAAAGATGCTTATTATACATAAGAGAACTGAGAGGTAAAGAGACCATACCTGTCTGTGGCACATTTGCAGTTGTTTGCTTTGCCTCTACGAACTCAGTGCCATTTTGTCCTTCCACCACCATTAATTCGGGCTGGCGTGGAAAAGAACGCAGTATATGCTCTTCTGAAGGTTATAAAGCACTGGGTCAATGTATCATTGAGCCAGTGGCTCTAAATGCAACTTCCCTGCTTCAGGTGGAATGCCTGAATGACCTGACCCTAGAGAAAAGCATTTCCTCACCCTTTACTACAGACGTTTCTAGAAGGCAGAGGCTAATTTCAGGTCTGACATGTCAGAGCATGGAGAAGTGTCACTGACACAGCAGGTGCACTTAAATATAACTGTCTAATTATACAGTGATGCAAGTTTGCTCCCAAGAAACTAAATGTACAGCGCCATGGAAAACATGGTATCTGTCTGTCATGCTGTCGAATAGAAAAGCAGTCTTCAGCAGTCAGGCACATTTCATGTATGAAAGCATAAAAGTCAAGGTGTAGTAAACATCTGCATCACTCTTTCTTTACATGAGTGTGCACACTGTGAATTCTCTTCTGCAGACTTGTAAGACTGCACCATGTATGCAGCATGTTACAGAGAAACTTCTGGAAATGTGCTGCGTATGCTAGGGTCTGCTTTCAAGCTTATTTATGTAGTTGGGTCTCATAGTTCACCACAGAACTTCTGAATGGCTTTAAAATTCACAACAGTGATATTAGAAGATAACAGAGCAATGCTATTGTGCAGTTACTGCTATTCTAATCCTGGCGCATGGGAAAGGTCACCACCTATTGGGTACATCTGAGCAGAGCCTGGGGCCTGGCAATGTGTAGGCGATGTGAAACGGATAGTTTGCTATCACAGCCCTGAGTTGATGACATATTTCAGCCACAGGAGTGTTTTCTTGCCCTTTCCACATGCCCTATAGCAAAATTCTTTTTTCAATTGGCAATTCTACCCTAGACTGGGGATGTTTTTTCTCTATACAGTTGTTGAAGCAAATAAATGTAGAGAAATGAGAAGCATAGCAAAATATTATTATAGAATCAACCAGGGTGGAGGAGATCTCCAAGATCATCCAGTCCAACCTATCACCATGGCACTAAGTGCCCCATACAGGCTTTTCTTGAACATCTCCAGGGACGGTGACTCCACCTCCTTCCTGGGCAGCCCATCCCAATGCCGATCACCCTCTCTGGGAAGAACTTCCACCTAACATCCAGCCTATACTTCCTCTGGCACAACTTTGGACTGTGTCTCTTTGTTCTGTTTCTGTTTGCCTGGGAGAAGAGACCAACCTTGGATGATATTGTTTATTATTTATAGGTCATATAATTAATTACTTTACCTTCATGGTGAAGTACAGGCATTCACAACCTTGCCTTATGTGCTGGATATATATCAGAGGGGTAAAACCAAACGAGGTGCATCCCTTGCATGGTTTGCCAAGTGTCTAGGTAAAACTTCCTCGTGCTTTACTACCCATTCAGCCATCTATGGGTTTTCTACCTGCTTTTGCTTCTGCACTGGCTAGATCTGTATTTAGTTAGTAGGGTTGACTCTGTAATATTACCATGGTTCAGAATTGAAGTAATTGCACCAAATGACCAATAAATTGTGCACTTGCAGCTCAGAGGGCCAACCAGATCCTCCTGGGCTGCATCAGGAGAAGTGTGGCCAGCAGGTCGAGGTGACGTACAGAAAATGAGACCTCACAACACACAGAGTGTTCTCAGGAAAGATGTGTTATTAATCAGTGCTGGGTGACAAGAGGTGGTCATCCTACAAAGTCCTTGCACACTTTCAACTGGTTCAGGTACAATATTTATGCTACAAAATCACACATATTCAGTACAGGGGTAGGGTTATTACAATTAGCTCTTGGAATAGGAGGAGATACTGCAATTAGTTCTTGGAACTCATTCCCATGCTATCCCACCTCTTCACACACGCTCACTGCCACCTGGTGGTCATCTTTTGGAGTCTTTGGGAGGAAGGCCAACGTCTTCCTCACTCTGACATCTCTACCTTTTGAGCACCTGGCATCAGTTGTGGGTCACATTCTTGGCTGGAGTTTCCAATGTTCTCATCTTTGAATATAGTATTCTTCTTCTCCACGAGAGTGTTTCAAGACCCTTTCAAGCTTAACCCACCTCCTTTGGGTTTATCTGATTGATGATGCTTTTATATCAGTGCTCACACAGTTAATGATTTAACTAGGTTTCTACACTCTATGTTCTCTAGCCCTTTTCTCATATCAGTGGGAGATGATTCTCCCCCTCTGCTCTGGTGAGACCCCACCTGGAGTATTGCATCCAGGTCTGGAGCTCCTATTTTAAAAGGGATGTGGAGATGTTGGAGCATGTTCAGAGAAGGGCCACAAGGATGATCAGAGGGCTGGAGCACCTCCCCTCTGAGGATAGACTGAAAGAGTTGGGGCTGTCCAGTCTGGGGAAGAGGAGGCTTTGAGGTGACCTTCTTGTGGCCTTCCAGTATCTGAATGAGGCCTACAAAAAAGCTGGGGAGGGACTTTTTAGGCTCTGAAGTAGTCACAGGACTAGGGGGAAAGGAGCAAAGCTGGGGGTGGGAAGATTCAGAGTGGAGGTGAGGAGGAAGTTGTTCAGCATGAGAGTGGTGAGAGCCTGGAATGGGTTGCCCAGGGAGGTGGTTGAGACCCCATGCCTGGAGGTGTTTAATGCCAGGCTGGATGAGGCTGTGGGCAGCCTGCTCTAGGGTAGGGTGTCCCTGCCCATGGCAGGGGAGTTGGAACTGGCTGATCCTTGTGGTCTCTTCCAACCCTGACTGATTCTATGAAGTGTTTTGAGGTAATACATATTGCCCAAACAGCCATTACCAAATTCACAGGATCTGCCCAGTGTACTCTGCAATACCCCTGCTGAGAGGTAAAATGTTCCTGTAATGTAGACATTCGAAGATTGCCTACTTGATGACTCTACCTTTCAATACTGTCTTTGCTCAGCCATGATGGAGAAAGGCTGTTTGTTTTGAGCACAAAAGGAAACATTTACTTAATGACAAAATGGATATTCAAAGCAATCCAGAACAAAGGCAGTGAACATTGTGTAACAAAGAAAATGAACACTGATGGCTAATCTCTTTAATATTGGAGTTTGACACCTATCTTCAGTGAGATACTTTACTGTTCTCATATCAATCAACCAGGCAAAAATTACAAAGCAAAAGGTGTGACTCATGCACTCCCTGATTCATTCAGCCAAAAATACAGAGCAGAGCAGGTCCCACAGTTTCTTGCTTTCAAACACTGTCTCTGGCTCCCAGTCTCACTTCACTATCACCACCCTGCCGAGATTTGCTGCTGTCAGCAATCTTTAAAATGTCACATATGCAGGAATCATTCTTCAACCTCAAACATGTATAGGCTTTTTTAAGGCAAGCATCAATCCTATCTTGCTTCTCTTGCCATATTCTTTTATACATTCAGCCTCCAAGATTCTGCTGCCATCCCTAGCCAGTGCTTAGACCATGAGTTATTTGGAGTCAAGATACTTCCTTTGGAAGAGAAAAAAAGGTTTTGGTGATTTGTTGGGGTTTGTTTGCTTGTTTTTCATGAAAACTCTGAAGAATCTACCCTGGAAAAGCTACCTAGCTCTGAAAAAGACTCTTTTATGAGCAAGAAGTAAAAGAGATGGTTACTATGTGATCTGGCATATCTTCTGGATCAGGGATTTATATTTATATCTTTATTCTGGTGCATTTTTCTCCTTTACATTCAGAGTTGTTTTCCCTATGTGAAATATCACTATCTCTATACTGACAGAAATTTCTCCAAAATTATGTTTTCAGTTGTCACAGGATCATGGGATCACAGGATGTCAGGGGTTGGAAAGGACCCAAGGAGATCACTGAGTCCAACCCCCCTGCCAGAGCAGGACCATACAATCTAGCTTAGGTCACAGAGGAATGCATCCAGATGGGGCTTGCAAGGCTCCAGAGAAGGAGACCCCACAACCTCTCTGAGGAGCCTGTTCCAGTGTTCTGTGACCTTTACAGTAGAGAAGTTCCCCATTCTGTTGCGGTGGAACTTCTTGTGCTGCAATTTACACCCATTGTTCCTTGTCCTATCCCAGGAAGCAAGTGAGCAGAGCCTGTCCCCCCACTCCTAACCCCCAGCCCTCAGATATATATAGACTTTTATTAAATCCTCTCTCAGTCTTCTCTTCTCCAGACTGAAAAGCCCTCATCATCAGGCAGTGCTCCAGTCCCTTAATCATCCTCATGGTCTTCTGCTGGACCCTCTCCAGCAGATCTCTGTCCCTCTTAAACTGGGGAGCCCAAAACTGAATGCAATACTCAAGATGAGGTCTCACCAGGGCAGAGTACCTCCCTTGATCTGCTGCATACACTCTTCTTAATACGCCCCAAGATCCCATTGACATTCTTGAACAGGGCACATTGCTGTGCCATTGATATCTTGTTATCCACCAGTAGTCCCAGGTCCTTCTCCACCCCCACCTCCCAACCTGTACTGTTGCAGTTGATTATTCCTCCCCAGGTGCAGGACTCTGCACTTGTCCCTGTTGAACCTCATTTGGTTCCTCTGTGCCCAGCTCTCCAACCTGTCCAAGTCTTTCTAGATGGCTACACAGCCTTCAGCTGTATTAGCCAAGCCTCCCAGTTTGATGTCAGCAGCAAACTTGCTGAGCAGTCTCTGTTTGTCTGTCTGTCCCTTCATCAATGTCGTTGATGAAGATATTGAACATCACTGGACCCAGCACTGATTCCTGGAGGACTCCACTGGTCACAGCTCTCCAGCTGGACCTAGCACCATTGATTATCACTCTTTGAACTCTATCTTGTAACCAGTTCCTAACCCACCTCACTGTCTGCTTTTCCATCCCACACTTCCTCAGCTTGCTCACTAGGATGTCATGGAGACAGTGTCAAAGGCCTTGTTAAGGTCAAGGTAGACTACATCCACTGGTCTCCCTAAATCTACCTATTCAGTTATGTCCTCACAGAATGCTATCAGGTTAATCAAGCATAATTTCCCCTTGCTAAATCCACAGTGACTACTCCTGATAACCTTCTTCTTTTCTGAGAGAAGAGATGCCCTCCAGAAGGAGCTGCTCCATCAGTTTTCCAGGGATGGAGGTGAGGCTGCCTGTTCAATAGTTCCATGGAACCTCTTTCTTGCCCTTTTTGCAGACTGGAGTGACACTGGCTCTCCTCCAGTCCTCAGGCACCTCTCCTGTCTGCCACAATCTGGCAAAGATGATGGAGAGTGGCAGAGCAAAAGACATCAGCCAGTTCTCTCAGCACCCTTGGGTGCATCTCATCAGAGCCCATGGACTTGTGAATGTTCAATTTGTATAACTGATCCCTAACCCAGTCTGCACTGACCAGTGAGGAGCATTCCCTCCTCCAGGCTTTCTCTTCTTCATCCAGGATGTGGAGTACGTTGGGGAGTTCAGTCTCAGGTGTAAAGACTGGAGCAAAGGAGGCATTCAGCAATTCTGCCTTCTCTGCCTCCTCAGCTCTCAGGGCTGCCTCCTCATTCAGCAGTGGCCCCACACCTTCCCTGTTCTTCCTTTTCCTACTGATAGATTTGAAGAATTCTTTTACTTCCTTTGCCAGTTTCATTCCAAGAGGGCTTTGGCCTTCCTTGTTGCTTTCCTACATGCCCTGGCAACTTGTCTATAGTTCTCTCAAGTGATAAATCCATTCTTCCATGAATTGTAAGTTTCTTTCTTCTCTGAGATTTCCTTCAGGGGGTCCTTGCTTAGCCATACAGGTCTCCTAGCACATCTGCCTGATATTTTACTCAAGGGAGCACACCTATCTTGGGCTTGGAGGAAGTGGTCTTTAAAAATTAACCAACTTTCTTGGGCTCCTCTACCCTCCAGAGCCTTAACCCATGGGATTTCTGCAAACATGTCTCTGAAGAGCACAAAGTTAGCTCTGCAGAAGTCCAGGGTTGTAGCTCTACTTGTTGGTCTGCTTCTACCCTGTATAATCCTAAACTCCACTATGTCATGATAGCTGTTCCCAAAATTAATGTCCTCAACCAGCCAGGACTTTACCATAGATTATTACAAATCCTTTCCAATTTTAACTAAAATACTGCTGTGGCAAAAGTTTCAGATTCCCCAAAGAATTTTACTAAGTAATTTGTTTCTTAGTAAATGGCAATTTGCAGGTCACATTTGATCAATTTTATTATGTATCTTGTAAATATTTAGAGAACAATTTTATACCTAATAGTATTTACTTTTGTTGCTTACTTCTATTTGGCAAGACTGCATACGGCCAAAGAGGAGAGCAACCCTAGTTGTCTTTCTGAGAACAGTTGTGTGCAAGGTAGAATCCTTCTGAAGGCCAAGAAAAGTTTTGGGGAACCATATCACTTTCTAGAGGAGATCAGTGCACTGCTTTTCACAGTCTGCTGATTCTTGTCATAGCCACTAGAAGGCCAATCACATCCCTTACTGGAAACCCTGTAGTATTCTTGGTATCTGCTGATTTACTGCTCTGTGAATACTTTTGTTATACAATGTCTCTGTCCCTTTCATTTTTTTGGCAGTTTCCCTACTCATCCTTTCAAACAAACACCATTGTGTCCTGGAGAAAGAACATTAAAATTGTGCTGGAGCATTCACCCTTCCAAATGACAATCAGAGCTCTGACATGCTGGAGGGCTCATTCATGTATACAAGTATTTGCTTCTCACATAAGCAGCAGTGTGATGGTTTGGGTGTTACCAGCCCCCCACTCTTATGCAATCACCCAGACTAGACTCAGCCGAGCTGGAAATTAAGAATAAAGCTTTGTATTTTCAGCTTAGCACAATATACAAGCAGGTATTGACAATATATACAGCTAGAGACAGAAATATACAAGTTAAAAAGATAATAGAGAAACACAACAGCCCTCCCAGAAACCAGAGTCCCCAGGAGGGACTCCCAACCACCCTTGACCTCCTTTCCACCCCTCTACCTTATCCCAGA
This sequence comes from Pogoniulus pusillus, assembly GCF_015220805.1. Taxonomy (NCBI): domain Eukaryota; kingdom Metazoa; phylum Chordata; class Aves; order Piciformes; family Lybiidae; genus Pogoniulus; species Pogoniulus pusillus. Next base: position 41,989,551 of record NC_087265.1, read on the forward strand.
CTTTGCCTTATGTGCAAGGTGAGTTTGGAAGATTGGCCTGGGGAGTTAGAAAATAGAAGGATTAGTTACATATCAGGTTAGGGAGAGAAGTACAGGCAGCCAGAGAACAACTCTGTTATCTATATTAATGTTCTTGTTTTTATACATCTTAGCAAGCCTGTGAGTGAAGTAGACATCACCACTGTTTCCTTTTCACAGCCTGTAATCTAATTCTTCTCACCAAAATATTCCTGCTAGCTTCAAACTAGCACAAGGAGAAAGCAGCCACTCAAGGATTATTGGCTCCTTAGAACCTCAGTTCACTCTAAGGCCAGCAGCCATTTGTTCCTGATACTGAGCACTACAGCACCTGTCTTCGTCTTTCCCTCTTTTATTTAAGGGGAGGGCAGAGATAAATTTGCAAAGAAATGTCCTCATTATGAAATTTTCACTGAAATAAAAAAATTGTGCAGAAGTTTAAAGCACTTGCTGGTACTGTTCAGAAGTGGGCAAGCCTTCAGTTATTGGATCCAGCCTGGTCACTAAGGTTCAAGGAAAATGGTAGTAACTACTATCTAGTGATCTTGCCTTTTAGGAAAAAATAGTAGAATCATAGACTCAGTCAGGGTTGGAAGGGACCACAAGAATCATCTAATTTCAAACCCCACTGCTGTGTGTAGGGACACCCTACCCTAGATCAGGCTGGCCAGAGCCTCATCCAGCCTGGCCTTAAACACCTCCAGGGATGGGGTCTCAACCACCTCCCTTGGCAACCCATTCCAGGCTCTCACCACTCTCATGCTGAACAACTTCCCTCTCATGTCCAGTCTGAATTTACCCACCTCCAGCTTTGCTCCATTCCTCCTAGTCCTGTCCCTACCTGAAAGCCTAAAAAGTCCCTCCCCAGCTTTTTTGTTGTTAGAAGTTTTTGGTTCCCATAAGCCATGCTAGCACAATGCAGAATCCATGGATCAAACAGAGTGCTCCTTTGGCATAACTGAGTTGTAAATCTGATTATAAATAATCTGAGTTGAATTTCCAAAAGACTTCATATTCATACATGAATTGACCCAAACGGATTCTGCTCGGTTAGTACAGAAATGCCTTTCTCCTTGGGCTAGAAAGCAATAGCTCTTCTGATGAAAAGCACCACGGGGATATTTGCTGCTGACACTAGGGAAATGGTGACACAGCACACAGTTACTGATCTCTCAGAATGGTCCACATCAGTTCTGAACAGTGGGTACTCATTTCCCTAGTGAAAAAATGTGTGTTTAGCATATTGGGGATAAAACATTAAGTACCAGCATTGCTTTCTGTGTTCTGTAGAAAGTTATCACTTTTTTTTTTTTTTTTGTAAGTTAAATTTTTCTATATAGCTCTGCAAAGTATAATGCCAAATCACCTTTCTGGCTGAAACAGTATGTCCTGTTATGGTACGGTATTGTGGCGAGAAAGTATCGTGGTGCTACCGGTAGGTTATGCAATTCAGAGTTTTGAATTGCAGTTTTATTATTACTTTTCAGTTAAGTATGATGTCAAAGCTTTCCTGTATGTAAATATCCTAATTTGGGAACTATAGGGTTAAAAATCCTCTAGAGACTAGAAAATTGTTATTCAATCCCATAATTCTGCTATCTCTTTATAAACTAGTGGCAAGGCTAACTCCCCTTCTTTTCCTTTCCCTCCAGCCTGCTGTGTCTGGCAGGAGCTGCTTCTGTTGGGACAAACATGTAAGGAGTAGGGCTGTTTTGGGGCCTCCAGAGCTTTTCATAGAATTATAGAATCAACAAGGTTGGAAGAGACCTTCAAGATCATCCAGGCCAACCTAGCACCCAGCCCTGTACAACCAACTGGACCATGGCACTAAGTGCCTCAGAGAGTCTTCTCTTGAACACCTCCAGGGACAGCGACTCCACCACCTCCCTGGGCAGCCCATTCCAATGCCAATCACTCTCTCTGGGAAGAACTTCTTCCTAACACCCAGCCTAGACCTCCCCTGGCACAACTTGAGACTGTGTCTCCTTCTTCTGTTGCTGCTTGCCTGGGAGTCTCAAGTTGTGCCAGGGGAGGTATAGGTTTGATATTAGGAGCAAATTCTTCACAGAGAGAGTGATTGACATTGGAATGATCTGCCCAGGGAGGTGGTGGAGTTGCTGTCCTTCCATGCCCAAGGAGGTGTTCAAGAAAAGCCTGAATGAGTTACTTAGTGCCATGGTCTAGTTGATTGCACAGGGCTGGGTGCTAGGTTGTCCTGGATGATCTCTTCCAACCTGGTTGATTCTATGATTCTATATATAATTGTACATGGGCAGGGGGATTTCTGTAAGCGATGTGGCAGAAACCTGATTTAAGCCTCTGAATTCTGCCAACTATGTTAACAGATGATGTCTTTCTGATCTTGTGTTGAAGGTAACTTTATACTCCATGTAGGAGTAGGGCAAGGAGCTGAGCACTCAGGATTACATTCAAGGTCAGGCTGAAGCTTCTTTACTGAGGTAGAAATGGTGTGAGAGTGTTGCACAATGTGAAGCAGCATCAGCCACGACCCAACATTTGACTTTGGCCAGACACTGCTCTCACAGGGGCAACCCACAACAGCATCAGGAAACTCTTCTCTGTTTACAGTACCCTGGAAATCCAGGTCACACTTTGTGTTGTCTTCCAACACATGATATTTTCTAGGTCTGTTTTTCTATTTCGACATCCTTCCAGTTCCTTGGGAGATTCAATTTCCATCTGCAGTTCCAATTCCCATTTTCCCACAGAGGCTTCTATCTTGGTGGATCTTTTTTTTTAACCCTTTCATTTTTAATGGTCATACGGTTCTCTGGAGATCCTGCCTCTGCTACCCTAGAGAGAATTCTGCAGACACATTAAGGCAATCTGCCTTTTCCCTAAGGACTAGACAACTAAAGATGTGCTATCACTAGTATGCCAGTTTTATTTGTATTAAAGCACCTCAGCCTTGTAGTTAGGGAAATTGTGCTGAGTTATTTTAAACATTTATTCAATAGCTTTGATTTAGCCTCTCCATCATTTACTTGTTTGCAAGGATTATCTGCTCTGCATCCACCTGGATCTTCTATTTAATTATATTTAGCGATCTAAAATGTGGCTAAAAGAAAAGCCCTCAAGGTTGACAAGGACTAGAATTGACAGAACTATGGCTCTTTGAAATCCCTGTTGTCCATTTAAATTTTAATGTTTCTATCATTTGTTCCTCAGTGTAAATTAACAGCCATGGCAGTGTGTTGGGTTTCTTTTCTGAAGTCAAGACTTTAAATTTAATTCAATAGCCTAGATTTACAGCTATTCTATATTTCACAAGGCAGAATCAATAATGTGACTGAAGTGAAGAAGATAAAAATTTATGGTATCTTGCAATTTAATGGTTGAAAAGATGCAATTGGAGAGATCATAAATTGTGAAGGAGTTTATGCTTCATTGCTCCTGATTCAGTGCTTGCTGTTAGAACTTGATTTGTGACTATTCACAAGGTGTGATTAATGGTGTGATCGATGCTTGCTTCAGTGCAGTAAAGCAGTTGTAATGCTCTTCATTAGAATAAATAAAATAAATTGACTGAAGCTTTATAAAAACTGTGTAACATTTAAAATCTAAAATGTCAATTTTTTTTCCTGTTACAATTTAGGTTTCTTCAGGCAGCTTCCACCTACATCACATCACTCATTGTCATTCTTTTTGGATATTATAGAAATCTATGTGGGTTTGGGTTAGCTTTATGCAAAGCTCAGTGAAGAGGAAAAAAAAAAATGAGTTGAATAGGGCTGACTGGAGTCTAAGATTTTCTAGTGGCTGTGTTTTGCTATCCTGCAGAAGTACATTTATTCTCCTATAACACATACAGGTTTAAAGAAGTCAAGGCAGAAAATGATTCTTCCATACATAGCTCCACTAAAAACAATAATGTTTTTCATTGTTTTTAAATGGGATGGATATATGATTGGCAGCCTGGCAGAGACAATGAAGATAGGAGGGGGGTTATTTTGAGTGGCCTTTTTTTGTTTTAAGATGTTCATTACATAATCCAGTGCTACCTCCCAGTGTGCTCTAAAACAGACAGAAGAATGTGAGAATTCTGCAACAGCCCTAGAAAGCAGTAGAATATAGTGTTTTTCATGTTATTATTTGAAGAATTGGGCTCCAGGAGATGCAAATAGTGTAGAGAGTGCCCTAAGATACCCTGCACATGGCAGTTAGGTCCCCTGAAGTATATGGATTATTTTGAAGTTTAAGAATATGCAAGTTTAAACATGCTGTGTAAAACCTGGGGAGTGAAGAAATTATACCCTGGAATTTAGGGAAGATTCTATTGTGTCTTCAATCTGGAGCTTTTCCATTTGCTTTTGTTTGCCTCAGTGATAGATAAGCCTGGTAATTAGCTGGAAAAGTTTACTGGATTTTTATTGTTGTTTCCTCATTCTGCTTTTCTTCAGTGTCCTTTGTCATGATGTGTGTAGAGATTTCAGGTTTGTGCTTGATTTTAAGGAGGAATCTATAGTTAAATCTAAAGTTACTAGACAGCAAGGTACCATGTTAGCAATAACAGTGAACTAAGCATTTCCTATCATTTGTATATCTTAAAATATGCTATAGCAACTCCAGGCACCAATGATCATATGTTTTCTGATTGGAATTCCAAAGAGAATGAAAACGTAAGGAAACCACTACCATTTTGGAAACATATAGCCATGTCAAATTAATGTTTCTATTATTCTACACAGTATTTACAGAGTAGCAGTTGTCACTTCATTAAAAAAAAAAAAAAAGGTAGATCATATTCTGTCTGTCAGCAGACTGGCAGAGATTCAGATATTAACTGCAACACATTCTGACAGTAAACACATAGTAAAATGTGTGAGACTATAATGTAAGTAGCTAAGCTTTTCTTCTGTAGATGATTTTTTGCTCCCTCACTGTCAGTTGAGAAGCCAGCAATTCACACACACAAATGAGTTTCTGTGAGTCATAAAAACTGTTTGGTAAGAAGAGACACAGAATAATGACAGCCACAGCCCCTGAGCATTGTAGTTGAAGGATCCCAAGAGCCACAATGCCATAGTGGGCAGGGAGCCATAGTTCTATGAGGCAGTCCCAGGTCATTGACCAGCTGATGGGGCACTTAGTGCCATGGTCTAGTTGATTGCATAGGGCTGGGTGCTAGGTTGGACTGGATGATCTTGGAGGTCTCTTCCAACCTGGTTGATTCTATGAATTTACCTCTATCCAACAGCAATCCAAAAATGTAGGTCTGCAAGGAAATGTGAAGCTCTAACTGTGGTTAACAAAAAGAAGGTTGACTCAACATAAACTCACTTGTTTGGTTGGTTTGTGATTGTTGGTTTTTTTTTCCACCAGGGGAAAAATGATGACCTGATGACCTATCCAGCCTATTATGCTAATTTTAGAAGGTAATGCTAATCTGAGGTAACACTGAACCCTTAGACAGAAATTATTGTCTTTATTATTACCAAAATGTATCATTACTCTTGCTTTGTAGAAAGGAAAACTGAAGCACTGAACAATTTCTCCAAAGCCATATGCCAAATCTACTGCAGTGTCGTTTCCACCTTCTTAGACCTGCACCATGTTCATTTGGCTTTTGTGTCCCCCTTGTCAATGGAGAAGGCCACGCTCATTTAGGAGGAGAGCCAGAAAGAATGCTATGATAGGATTTTGTTTGAGATTATTTGCTTACTTCCAACTATTAAAATGAATTTCTTTTAAGTGGATATGTTTACAGTTGTTTGGGCAGTTCACTGATATATTCAGCCAGAAACATATGGGAAGTACATGCTGCTTTCCTGGGAGAAGAGGCCATCCCCCACCTGGCTACAGCCTCCCGTCAGGTACTTGTAGACCGCAATGTGGTCACCCCTGAGCCTTCTCTTCTCCAGGCTAAACACCCCCAGCTCCCTCAGCCTCTCCTCACAGGGCTGTGTTCCAGGCCTCTCACCAGCTTTGTCGCCCTTCTCTGGACACATTCCAGTATCTCAACATCTCTCTTGAATTGAGGAGCCCAGAACTGGACACAGGACTCAAGATGTGTCCTGACCAGTGCTGAGTACAGGGGCAGAATAACCTCCCTTGTCCTGCTGGCCACACTGTTCCTGATGCAGGCCAGGATGCCATTGGCTCTCCTGGCTACTTGGGCACACTGAGGATTACTTTACTAGTGCCACCCCACAAAGGTAGCCATGTAACCCATTCTCCAGCTTTACATGCCCGTGTTATTCCATGTGAACATTCAGATAGTTCATGCTTTCTGTGTATTTTTCCTCCTGAGCGAAAGCAGGTTTTTTTTCTTCAAACAAATATATTTCCTGCTTGTCTGGGTGTCTTCTGCAAATACTGGCTTCTTGTTTGCATCAAACATTCTCCTGACTATTTTCCATGTCTTTGTAACATTGACAGTGCTGAACAGTTAGTATTTAACATCACAGAATGTGGAATTCTCAAACAACTTCAAGTTCCAGGCAGAAATTGGAGATATGGTACAGTTTACCCAAGGTGATACTTTGAGCTTGTATCCAGGCCCTTATTTCCTTAAGCTCATTGCTGCATCCTGTCCAGGAGGCCATTCCAGTGTGGGGAAAATGCCTTTCTTCCTAGTGGTACCTTCATGCTTGTTAAAGAAGGTGTTTGCTCCAGTAGCAGTAACCAGCAGATGCTGCTGAAGAGCATTGGTACCAAACCTACTCTCTTTTCTCTCTTTTGTCATCACTGTTGATACTGAGAGTGATACCATTTATTCCTCTTTTGCTGTTGCAAGTTTGAAATGGGCTAGAGAAAGAAAGGATTACAGTCCTGAGATCCTTCTTTCATAGATACTGATGGGAAAACATAGATATAAGTTAATGGAGAGGTAGGAATCATGATGATGGAACAGAGGTATCCATATAGTAGTGCCTCAGATCAATACATAAGCATCTCTCTGCAATTCTTGTTGTGCAGTCTTACATTGGTTTGTGTAAAATAATAGAGCTCAGCTGAGCAGTCATTTGTATATGAAGTGAAGGCTTTCAGACATGGAGTATTACTCCTTTTGGGTGTGTGGGTGTGTGTGTGTGAAGTGCCAAACTATGAGTTGTTGTTTTTACTTACTTGCCTTGCAATATTTAGCTCCCCCCTTTGAAGAGAAGGCAGAGAATAAAAGTGAAATCACTTGCTATGCTTAAATACTCACCCAGCAAAGATTAAGGACATAGAGAAACAAAACAAGGCTGAGATATCTTAAAATGTAATTTCTGAGACAGTCTCATATGTAAGTAAGGGGAGCTGTAAGGCTCTCCCTGTTAGCACAAAGATGCAGAATTCAGAGATGAATTCACTCCCTGCTCTTCATTTGGTATAGAGTTTACTTGTAGTGTCTCACACTAAGGAAAATTTTGGGTTTTCTGCAAAGAAGAATTTTGCAGCCTCATACATTTCAGTAGTAAGACAATGTTAGTATTTACTCTTGTATGTGATCTAAGTTAATTGTGAAGTAATCATATATTCCTGTTTCATGAAAAGGAATCCTCTGGTCAACTCTTTTCAAACGGCCGGGAACTTGTACTCTATTTATTATCACTTAGCTGAATCCTTGATTTAATTTTCCCTGTGAAATTGTTCCAGTCCCTTGAATATAAATTTTACTTTTCTTCTGCCTTGCTTCTGTATGATAATTCACTGCTGAAGAGTGGAGAGGGAATGTTGTTTTCCTGCTCCATTGTGTAGCATGGATCCAAATCACATCAGCCAATGTGCTCATTTGTGCTTTGGCTTTTCATACAAATGATCCTTTCCCCAGCAACTTAATTTCCCCTAGAACTGTACACCCTCTTATTTACTACTACTACAGATAGCAGTGAGCATTACAGTACAGTTGTATAAACACATTGAGGAAATCCTAGTCTTGTCTTCCCTTTGTTATTACCACTATTTTCTCTGGTTCTGAATGTCTCTGTCTAGTTTCTAGCAGTTTCTTGTAGCTGCCTCACAGTTCATTAGGGGGTTGCTCAACTTATTAGGAACCAATCATGCATTCATACGTTCTTCCATCTGAAGTGCACTTTTAAATGTTACACCACACACTAATCAAGTTGAACATGATAATGAGAGCACGTTCACATTGTTAGGGTAAATGACCCAATGCATTCATAGTGAAGACATATTTGAACTAGAGTTTGTGCTCTTCGCTGCCGTATCGAGCGTTCTGGGCAACTCTTCTGCGTTTGGTTGCTTTGTGGGCAAGGCTTGCAAATATGTGGTGGTTACTGATACGTTGCAGGTCAAACTGTGGACATTTCTGTGCTGCTTTGGGATAAATTTCCTCGAATCATAGAACCAGTCAGGGTTGGAAGAGACCACAAGGATCATCTAGTTCCAACCTCCCTGACATGGGCAGGGACACATTACCCTAGATCAACCTGGCCACAGCCTCATCCAGACTGGCTTTAAACACCTCTAGGGATGGGGCCCTCAACCGCCTCCCTGGACAACCCATTCCAGGCTCTTACCACTCTCATGCTCAACAACTTCTTCCTCACATCCAGTCTCAATCTCCCCACCTCCAGCTTTGCTCCATTCCCCCTAGTCCTGTGACTCCCTCAGAGCCTAAAAAGTCCCTCCCCAGCCTGTTTGTAGGCATCCTTCAGGTACTGGAAGGCCACAAAAAGGTCACCTTGGAGTCTTCTCTTCTCTGGACTGAACATCCTCAACTCTTTCAGTCTGTCCTCACAGGAGAGGTGCTGCAGCCCTCTGATCATCCTCATGGGCCTTCTCTGGACATGCTCCAGCATCTCCACATCCTTCTTGTATTAGGGGCTCCAGACATGGATGCAGTACTCCAGGTGGGGTCTCACTGTAGCAGAGCAGAGGGGACTTTCTGAGTGCCATTAGCTGAGGAGGATTTTATTGCATACATTTCTTTCTATAAATTTGACAAGCAATGCTTATGAGCATGCACCTTTAGATGCTTATATCTTTACACTTATGTTCAGTATTGCTTGATTTGTCATCCTGAGCTTGATACCATATGCCTATTTTCAGGGAAGACAAGCAGATGTTATCAACTTCAGTGTTACTGACACAGAAGCTGAAGCTGGCAAGTGGAGCTAAACTTTAAACAGTAGATGGTTTAGTGGTAGGAAGGCATAACATAGTACATGCATAAAAACTTTCTCTTTTGTCTGCTGTGCTAGTTTGAGCCTAGCTGGGATATTTTTGGTGAGAAGAATTAGATTATAGGCTTTTTGAAGGAAACAGTGGTGATGTCTGCTACACTCACAGGCTTGCTGAGATGTATAAGAACATAAATATAGATAACAGAGTTGCTCTCTGGCTCTGGCTGCCTCCCTTCTCTCCCTAACCTACTGTCTGTGTAACTAATCCTTCTGCTTCCTAACCCCCATGGCTGATTCTCCAAACTCACCTTGCACGTAAGGCAAAGTCTAGGGTAAGGTAGAGGCATGGGAAGAAGGCAGAAAGGTGGTTGGGAGCCCCTCCTGGGGACTCTGGTTTCTGGGAGGGCTGTTGTGTTTCTGCATTACCTTTTTAACTTGCATATTTCTGTCTCTAGCTGTATAGACTGTAAATATCTGCTTATACGTTGTGCTAAGCTGTACACTTAGCTTCATTCTTTAATTTCCAGCTGGGCTAAGTCTAGTCTGGGTGATTTTCTTCAGTGTGGGGGGATGGATAACACCCAAAACATCACAACTAGGCATCCTTTTACAAAGGTGCAATGCAGATGAAGCATGTGCAAGGTAAGCTAGTGAGCATGGGTCATGACAGCAGTGAATGTTATCAGTGACTGTGTTATGTTCCCAAGGTTCCAGGTTTGGTTTTTGGACCCAGCATGCACAGGCTGCTCTGGCTGTGTATAGTGCATGGGTTAAGCAGAGCTCTCTGTTTTCACCATGCCTTCCTTCTAGTAAGCAGCAGAGTTACCAGGGCACTGGAGTTCTCTGGCCTGCTGCTTCTTTATAACGTGAACATTTTCTTCTGTTGACACTTAAATGGGAGTTCATTGCCTAATGAGCAACTTAGCTACATCTCTAAGAAACCACAGGGCAGCATGTGAATGAGGTGATGCTCACATACCTTTCTTCTACTTCTCCTAACTGGCGTGGGCCTGATTTTTCCATGGTTTGAAGTAAAGTTCCTGTAGCATTTACTTTAACATAGGTACCACTACCAGAGATACATCTGTACTGGAGAGCTGTCATTGCTGTTATTACAAATTTCTCTGCATCACTTAAGACTCCCAGCATGTGGCTGAAGTGTGCTTTTAAATCATTGTTCCTGTTTTCAAAGCTACAGTTTCATTTCAGTACGAAATTCTAGACTAATCATCTCCTCTTTAAAGTCACATGGGCAATTGCACATTAAAGACAAAATCTGACCTCAGCTTTGAAAGCCTTTTTCAGGCCAGGGAAGATGATGAAAGAAAAGGGCACAATTCTTTAACAATCCAAGCCCTGTGTCTAAAGTCTGTAAGTCACACTCCTCAGGGCAAAAGAATCCTTGCAATCTTCCTCCTTTGGTCCCCACTTCAGGATGTCTGGAAAGCAGCACTTTACTACTTGGGACAATAGCAATGGATAAGAAAATTTGCACTCTGAAATCATCATTTTGCTGTTTAGAACACAGCAGCCGAAATGTTTACACTGAGTTCTTCTTGATGTTTTGCATGGTTTATGTCTCTTACTTATCACTGCTTATTTTATTATATTTTACTTTTATACTTTGATTTTTCTAAGCACTATAATTTACAAGATAATATCATCAGTTTTCATTATTTTGGCTGTAGCACTCATCTTCCTTACGTAAAGTGAGGGGTGAAAAACAAGCACCGTGCTCAGACTCTCAGATACTTATGTGTCTCTAAAATTGAAACTGGAGGAGGCAAATAG